>NC_030852.1:18604645-18608817 GCF_000208745.1 Theobroma cacao
TAATTATTATTGTACATTATAACTTTGTAAATTATTATATGTATGAATTTATTTTATTCTCACGCTACAAAAATTATTTATGTATAGTTCTATAAAAATTATTTTATAAGAAAATGAAATATATTATCAAATATTTTTATTTAGTTTAATTAGCCAACTTTTCACTCTAAATGAATGATTTAGATTACAAAAATTTATTTTTAATCGGCAATGGATATTTTTCTACTATACGTTATATCTGTATCAGGTTTTGAAATTTTTTGATAAAAATGACCAAAATACCCTTATGTGGTGAAAATTTTATTTTGATTGTTTTCGATCTAAAATAGTTTATATTTTCTTAAAACTAGATATTTAACAACGATTGCTCACAGGAAAGGCAAGAAACTGATTCGTGAGCCTTGTAGGGTTCTGATTGGCATTCCGGATAATGAGTGTCAATCGGGACGTTACGAAGGTTGTCATGGGCCCTAGGGAGGTACCGGGTTGTGACATCTGCCATTTGCTTGTTTTCCCATCTACGTCCTACTTGCTGAGTCGATGATTATCACTGAGTCTATGAGACTCACACTCCTTTATTTCCCTTTTTGCAAATAGGGATCAGCCTAACGTGTAGTTAGTGACTCGTTCGGTCCACCGTGAATAGGTAAAGGCATCTCCTAGCAATTTATTCCGAGTCGCTCCTGTAAAGCCCGACCTTATAAAATACTTGTCATGACATACATGTGATGGATAGCATGTTTGCATGCTAGAAGAGTCCCCAAAGAATTTACAAAAGTCGGTATTGTACCTAGAGGTACAACAAAGTTGATTTAAGCCTCGAACTAGATCAAATAGAGATTTTAGGGTGAAATTGAAAATTTTAAAGTCCCAGAATGACTTAGAATGGTGATTCGGGGTTCGAGGATCAATTTGGAGTGAAATAAAAAATTTCACTATTTAGGGGCAAAATGGTAATTTTGCCACTCGAGGATAAAATGGAATTTTTTTTGAAACATTTTGATCATATATGACTTATTGGAGTATGATTTGAGTTTGAGAAGTGAAAAATTTGTAATCTCGGTATTTTTCGGAGCATAGGGGTAAAATGATAATTTTGCCACCCCATGGGCAAAATTGTGATTTTACACACCCAACACTTGTCCAACACATGGATTTTATCCAATATTATCATGGATAATTAAAGGAATTTATATGGTGGAAAGAGAAAGCTTAATAGTTAAGAAATAATACATGGACCAATGGTAAGGTGACACATGACAAAATCTCATCCATTAATTATTTGGCTTATAAATTAACACAAATCGGCCCATTTTCTCCTTATTATGGCCGGCCATAGCAAGAAAAAAGAGAGGAAAAGAAGAACAAGAACCCTAGGTGGGAAAATTTAAGGGAAAATTGGTGGATTTAAAGTAATCAAGCAATCAAAGGTAAAATTTCTTGATTTTGACTTGTGATCTACCTTTCCCATGCATTTTTCCTTATTTTTCATGGTTAGATTTCATGTTTTCATGGTGAATTCATGGCTGGTCAAAATGGGTATGGAGAGAGAAAGATGTTAGATTGATTTGATTTTAAGTTATGTTAGTGTTTTTAGTTAGTTTAGCATATTTAGAAACAAAACAACAAGAAAAGAATTCATTTTCCCCATCAACCATCAATGGCTGAATTTCCTAAGGAGGATATTGTGGTTGAAATTGATGATATTTCATAATATTTTGGTGATATTTGATGTTTGGTGAGACTAGAAATTAAATGGGAAATTTTGGTGTGAAAATTTGAATTTTTGCTCAACGTATAGACAAGTGTGATTATTGACCCAGGACTGATAAATTGAATCTTATTCACAGTCACTGAGGTAATTTAGGTATAATTGGAGTGTAGATAGTGAGAAAAATTGATTTGGAGTTAAATTGGAGATTTTAACCAATTACACCGAGAATAGTGCGAATTAGGTTGAATACCGTATTTAAACGACTCTTCGGACATTTTGCATCACATTTAGTACATTCATATAGATTTATAGAGCTTGAAATAATTTATGATAAATTGACACAATTTATTGAAATTCGTGTCACGTATGATGTATAGATGGTGAGCCCTCTAACAAGAGTAAAGAGATTGTGCCTGAAGACCGAGAATAGGAGTATATCGAACTCCTAGTACTGTGAGTAACCTTATTATTATTTTAATTATCTAAAGTATGTTTTTAATCGATTTTGGTGGAATTTTATGAAAATGAGTTTAAATGGTTAATTTTTGGTTTTGCAAATAAAATATGTTTAAATAAAATGATTTTATAAATTGTCTTGAAATGAAATAACGATTTTGAAAAATAGAGTAATTGGAGACCACTGGTATGTTATAAATTTATGATTGGAATTGATGGCTTATGTTAATGTGTTGGCATGACTGGTTGGGCTGTGTTTTATGAATTGTATGAATTGTTTTATTTTACCCTTGCAGATTGGGTAGTAATACATTAGCCCTGTCATGCTGTCAAAATTTTATTGTATGGTGGGTGTAGATTACTGCAGTAGGAAGATTTCCGTGGACTAGCCTATTAGAGGGGCATGGTAAACCCTGTTATATTTTACCTCGATTGGAGAAGCGAGTAGGGTAACTCCTGAGGTATAACTTTAGAGTTCACTTCACGCCAAACCACTACGTGAGGGGGAACTCGACCAACGCCAAGGAATGACTATGTTTTCAAAATAAAAACATGATTTATGCGTACATGACTTTCTAATAGCCTTGGAGGACTCAGTTGGGATAGCCCTTGGCCAAGGTATCCTAGATAACTGAGTATGATAATAATTTTTGGCATGAGTCAAGCTTTTAAGAAATTCATAAGCCATATTGATTACTTGATTTAAATAAATTGATTTCATTTGGTTGAAATAAGTTGAAAGATGATAAATTATAGTTTGATAAAATGTTTTAATAGTTTCCTTTTACTCGCCTTTAGATATTTTAAATGATATTTGTTTACTCACTAGGATTTTATAATCTCACCACCCTCCTTTCCATCCATTACAGGTTCAGAATAGATTCTAGATAACTGATATTGGCGAGAATTACAGTTGGACTTGCCACATCCAAAAATTGTAGGTTCATTTCTTTAGATACTTTTAGTCATTCGTGGGCCCACGTGTCACTGTAAATTAAATTCTATACTTTGGTTATCTGTATTATAGCATGTATGAATTTATTTTGCTTTTACACTATAAAAATTATTTACACAGTGTTCTAAAAATATTATTTTATTAAAAAATTAAATATTTTATTCTATATTTTTATTTTATTCTAATAGTCATAATTTCATTTTAAATGAATGTTTTAGACATCCAAATTTATTTTTGATTTTGAATTATGTGTTTTGTTCTTGTATATTACAATTCAGCCAGTTTTGAAATTTTTAGGGAAAAATGAACAAAATACCCTTGTGAGACAAAAATTATTATTTTATTTGTTTTAAGTTGGAAATAGCTTAAAATCTTTTAGAAAACGATATTTGGCAACGGTTACTCACAGGGGAAATGAGAAGCTGATATTAAAGCCTTGCGGGGTTCCAGTTAACATTCTGAGTAATGAGTGTCGATCGGAACGTCGTGGCGGTTGTCATAGGCTCGAGGGGAGTACCGGGTCATGACAGCTTCGCTGTTAGAGGTCAAGTTGTTGCATTTTATTTATTAAATTGTAAACGAATTCTAAATTTTTATATAAGCATTAATTTAGATGTCACGACCCGGAACTCCCCATCAAGCCCGTGACAACCGCCGCGAAGCCTCGACAAACATTCTTCACACCCGAATGTCGATTGAAACCTTGCAAGGCTCTCGTATCAGCTTTCGCACTTCCCCGGTGAGCAACAGTTATTAAATCTCACATTTCAAAAAAAATCATAAGTCATTTTCAAATAAGAACAATAAAATATTTTTTTTGGCTCACAGTGGCATTTTCGTAATTTTTCATCAAAAATCTCAAAACTTGCTAAAAATGTAGTAGGTGAGCAGAAAATATATATTTAATGATTTAAAAACAAATTACGTATCTAAAACGTTCATTTGAAAGCAAATTGTTGACAACTAGTACTATCAAAAATAATAATTGAAATATTCTATTTTGTCATAAAATAAATTTTTATAGAAATATTCGTAAATAATTTTTTT
>NC_030852.1:18611479-18659810 GCF_000208745.1 Theobroma cacao
TTCTTCTTGACTGATTTCGACATCCGGCTAAATATTAATATTTTAAAAATTTTATCTTGTCTCCTTGGTACTTGAAATACCTTATTATGCCTCACTTGACTTCTGAATTGCCTTTTATCTCACAAATTCTCCTCTGATAAAATTATTATTATTTTATTGTTATTTTCTCACTTACGGAATATTTTATCCTAAACTACTCCTTTCGTCTTTTATCACTTTTAAACATTTTAATTGACCTCAATTTGCATTCGATCAACTTTATTTATCACTATATCAAAGTATGGGGTATTTCATTAGAGATTATAGATTTTAATGCATATACTTACGAATAAAAGGAAAAAGTTTGTATTGATTTTTATATTTATGGTTCAATTTAGTATATAAAAGTATCAATATTATATAGTGATTGAATGTAGTGGATTAACGAGTAAATTCTAGACAGGCTTGTTCGAGACTTGGCGGGTCTTTTTCGAAAGTCTTGGATGCCGGCAGCGACCGGGGAGAGGTCGTTGCAATATCTCATCATGCTTGACCTTAAGATTTGAAGTCTGTAACTTGACTTGAGTTATGATCTTGAATGAGAAATTTAAAGTGTCAAGTTAGAACATAATATATTATGGTGACATAGTTGAAATATTTTTGAACATACATTTAAATGTTAATTATGTCTTCTATGAGCCTAAATGACTACATAATCTAAAGACTTTGTGTAGATCCAACTTGAGCTTATTGGCTACCAATTGAATGTTAAATTCTTGAATTTTGACAATTGGTATTCATTGATGCTTGGATGCTTACTTTAGATATATTCATAAGTTTAGTGCTTTCTTTATCAATATACAATGACAAGTACTATTACTCATGAATTATGGAACATTAAGGAGTAGCGTGTAACTTGAACCTTATTAATCATTATTTTTGCATTTACCATTTTTTTTTATATATGCATATGTTTCATTGAATGATTTGAAATCATGATTAGTGAATAGAGCCAAAACCTTTCTTGCAATCATGCTTGTGCCTACTTGATCATGTCATTTCTTTATTTGATTGCAATATGTGCTAAATGCTTTGGCAATGCTTCGTTGATAATGATATTATTTTGATGAGTAAACTTCTCCTAAATTTGATAATTTATACATAATCAGGAGAATCTTTATTGAAATGCTTGCTTGAAAATATTATGGAATAAAGGTAACCAAAAAGGGCTAAATGATGATATTCTCATGATGACATGCTTTTGTTGAGAAAATTCTCTCAAAAATTGTCATTCTTATATTGTCATGATCTTTTGTTGAGAGAATTTCTTTAAAATGTTGAATTGATAGTGCTTGGACAATGCATGATGAAAATTGAAAAAGGTGCCTAATGTAAAATGATATTAGGGACATGCATTAGAGCAACTGTGCGCAAACTTCTTGAAATTATGAGTATTTGAAGCATATATTGAAAATTTATTTAATATTCATGCTTTATTAGCTCCTTGAATATATGAGTGTGACATTGACATGTTGAATATTCACTGTAAAACTTCTCTATGCTCATGATATATCCTTTTTTTGTCTCATGACCTATCTAATATAAGGTAAGATTATGCTTTAATATGATTAACTATTTAATCCTTTCTCTTTGTTGGAATTAAGTTTGTGAATGCCTAAGGGAGAGATGGCCATTGACATTGTGCTATGATTCTTGAACACTTGAAATCTTCAACAATGATCTTGGCAAAATCTTAACAAGTGGTGTTCATCTCTATTGGTAATATCTCTTAAACACTATATTAAATTTATGCTTAATAATGCCTCACATTCGTGTTTGAATGATGATTGCCATACTTCTTAGTATACTTGTTTACATATGAACTTGTGAATATATTGGCATGATTGGTTGTGTATTAAATGTGTTTCTTTTTAGCTAAGTGCATGATTAATTGATTATTTAGTTAAATGAATATATGAACATACTAGCATATAAAGTGGCACACATATCATTAAATCATGTTCATGTTTATATAAACTTATAAATGTTTAAATATTTGACTCTGCTTCTATGCATATATGCATATCCAAATTGACCTTAAAAGATAAAATGTCCAAACTTTGTTTATAAATATACATATCTATATGTGGCATTCTTAATTGATTGATGATATACTCCTCATTCACTTACATGAAAAATATATGAAATGGAGATATATCTTGATTTCTTTATGATATGTTGATATATTCCATAATGCCTTGATTGAATATCTTACATGGAAATATATCTTGGTTGAGAATATCTATATGTGCAATGATTGCAATATATTTCTTCATACTTTGCTTAACTATCTTGAGAAGAAATATGCTACGATCTTTGGATGTGCTAAGTAAGTATTTTTCCTTATGCCTTATTGAATATATATTGATTAGGTTTAATGCTCTCATATCATGATGATTGGATATATTTCTTGGTCTATTGATTGAATATTTGCATGAAAATATATCTCAATGCTTTGATTTGATGATTAGTGATTGTTATTGAACTTAATGTTTATCTATATTTAATGATTATCACTAACCATTATCTCTTGAGTTTAAGTGCTTAAAGCTCACACTTCTTAACCTTTTGAAATAACAAAAAGGAGGAAAAGGTTAATGTGGACATTGAAATGTTCTTACATTAACTAAATTGCTTTGAAAACATTTTTGAACTTCATGCATATATTAAAGGGGAGAATCTTTCTAAAGTTCATACTCCGCTTTTATATCCTTCTTTTTTATACTTAAATGTTTTCAAGGACATAGAGGCTACTTAAGGTAGGGGAAGGTTTCAAGGACTTTCAAATGCAATATGCTTAAGTTTTTGTCATATCAAAAATATGGAGATTGTTAGACTTGATTTACATCATATTTTGATTTGACAAAAGTTGTCGGTTTAATACACGTAAGTGCACGTGACCGTACAAGTAATATAAAGTTAAGTTGAGTATCGTTTCCCACAAAGATTTGCACCCATTCTTACTAAGTATTAAATTTATAATAAAGTTTTATCCTATCCAAGCACTCAATTTTAAATGATTAATTAATCTTAAAGCAATTACTAAAACTAACTAAATAAAAGAAAAATAAAATTTTAACAGAGAAAATATTAATTCAAAAGCTTAGGATTATGGTGTTTCTCAATATTTCATTTGGATTTAATCATTATCCTTAACTTAGATTAAATGGCTACACAATTAACCTAGAATCCATATCATGTACAAGTCTTTGTCGATATTGTGCAAATATACCTTTCCAAACTAATTCTATATGTCTACGTAAATTAATTAGAAAAGGTTCATTACATTTGTGTTCTAATTTGGCTGCCTAAGGTATTTAGGTATATGTCTATCCTATATAAGAAACTATCACTTAACTCCGAAATGAATTGAACGTATACTATTCAAAATAATGGTTTATTCTAAACTCGCTCCATTGAGTTACATTTAGAGACCTAATACTTTTCTAGTGGTGATTAAGCAGTGAAAAGCAATAAGCACTGAATTGAATAAACCAAGCAACATCCATTAATACTAAGTAAAGAGAAATAATATATTCAAACTACATATTGAAATAAACTATAATCCTAGAAAACAGATTTAGTTCATCATCATTTCTACAGCAGACATAACCATTTCAAAAGAAAAGATCATTTCTACAGCAAAAGAACAAGCAAGAAATAAAAAATTAAAAGGAAGAACAAAGCCTTTTTTGATTCTTGATCTTCAATTGCCTTTGATTTCTTCTCGTTTCTCTTGTTAAAAAGCCTTTTGCTTTCCTCTCAAAAATTGTTGTTTGATCACTCTCAGTTCTCCCTCATTCGACTGCTGAAAATCACATATTTATAGCCTCTAAAAACCCTAAAAATCCAATTCCTGATTGGCTAAAATCACTTCATCCAAGTCAAAGCGTCGCGACCTTGCTTCATGAGCACCATGCAGTGTTGGTCCCAAGAAAATGTGCTAAAGGGGGGGTGAATAGCATAATTTGGCTATTAGCAAGATGAGGAACTAATTTGAAAAACAATGAAAATAAAAATAGAGTAGACAATGCACAGGGATTTAGAGTGGTTCGGTCAAAGACCTACATCCTCTACCTTGATTGTTCAACTAAGGATTTTCCAAATTAATCCACTATGAACGGTGAAATTCACAAGCTTTCACCAAGCTTTACAATGGCTTTTACTAGGCTTAGCCAAAACCTTTCACAATAGTTTTTACCGGGATCAACTAAAACCCAATACTTAACTTTTCAAGGCTAAGTTAGAACCTATGCTCAATTAAGCAATCCTAGCTTGAATCAATCCCTTAGAGTAACCCGCTCACTCTAAGAATACAAGGAGATAAGTTATAAGAGTGTACATATGATCACAAGGTTGATCTAAGTGGTACAAAGTGAAGTGCAAATCACAATTACAAAGATAGGAGTTGAATGCAGTAAATGAGCAGAGAGTATTTGCTGATTTTTGAGCTCTCTTAGTTCTTGGAAGCCTTAATTACATTTCTAGCCATCGGAAGCCTCTTAAATACTTGAAAAATCAGCTCTGATAGGTGCTAGGCAGTTTTTGACCGTTAGAAACAATTTTGTTGCAGTTCTGGCCATTAATCTGTCTTTTAGTGCACAATTCAAATTTTCTGGCAGAATGCTCTTAGTCAACTAACTGATATCTTAGTGACTAAGTCGTCTTTGTCTTCTGATCTCAGTTTCAGGTAGTGAGTACTTAGTCGACTAACTCATTTCTTGGTCGACTAAGTTGGTTCTGTTTTGAAGTCCAGATTTCTGGCAGTAGCTTCTTAGTCAACTAACCCATTTCTTGGTCGACTAAGTCTTTTCTGTTTCTCAATACTCTTAAGCTTGCCAACTTTTGATTTCAATTTTAGCTAACTAATGCCCTTCATTATCCAACTGAGAGGCTTCTGTTTTGTTGATTAGTTGTGGCTTCTTATTCATATGCTTTTTGATATGTCCCTTGGAATAATTTTTTTATCATAAGCATACAATTCTTGTCCTGCACACTTAAGTAGAAATATTAGACACAAATAAATGGGGATGTTTTATTATCATCAAAAACTAATGGAGCCAACAATCTCCCCATTTTTTATGATGACAAAACATTCCTTGATTAATTGCATGGTGTCTATTGGTTCCTTTTTATTCTACAGAAAATGGAGATTTTCCTCCCCCTAAGTGTGTGCTCCCCCTTAGTATGCTTATTTTACTTATTCATTTCAGCAAAAAATTTCTTATTCAAATCATTCAGACAATGACAATCTACATTCAGAATATATATATGCAGATATATAGAGTAACCAACAGTAGGTGACTGTTGACAGATTATCATCAATATTTCAGCAGTGTCTGTGAACAGTGTATTGTTGCCAGATTTTATTTATGCCATTAATTATTCAACAACAATAGTATAATTTTCATCCATATACATCCACAGCCATTTTTTATTCACATTATCATATTAAAGATCAATCATCAACATGACAGCCCAATATCAGCGCCAAACCAGTAGCAGAAACTCAATTGCAAAAACTTCACTAACAGATTTAAAGATTCAACCATCAACTTGTCAACATCCAAAAAACATAAACAATAATGTCTATCAGCATTCAAAAGCATCTATCACAAAGTCAAATTTAATTGTTCAATAGTCAAGGCAAAAATAGTAAGAAAATAAAAACAGTAGTCAATATTTCTAAATTACCCCTAGTTCTTCCCTAAACTCTGTACCCTAATTCTCCCCCTTTTTGTCATCATCAAATTTTAAGGACGCTTAATCATCTTCTGAAGAGGATAAGGGAAAGGATTCATCAGTAAAATACTTTACATTTAGGGGTTCAGGAGAAGGTTCTGGTGGTGATTTCTGTGGAGAGAGTTCAGGGGATAATTTATCAGGAATTTCAAGGGGGTCTTGAGGAGAAAAGATGGCTGATGGTCTAGCTTTTTAAGCTATTCTGGAGGATTTGTGTCTCTTGAGGAATTTGGTCTTGGTTGCCATTGACTTCATGCCTCTACCAGATGGTTTAGACTTGGCTTGTGGAGCAGCAGCAACTTTTTCTTTACATTTACCTGATTGCTCTTTTGTTGTGGGAGTTGGTTCAGTGGATGCAGACTTCTATGCTTATGCTTCAGCTGCTTCTTTTTCTGCCTGCTCTTCCCTGACCATCTGACAAAAAATGTCCATGATTGATACTTCCTCAGAATAAAGAGGAGAAAGTTGCTTTTTTTGAGGTTTTGGAGGGGATGGAGGATTTTTATCTAGCAAGCCAAGTACCTTAGTTCGTTGTTCTGATTCAACTTTCTTTTGTGGCTCAGGTGAGAGGGTTTTCCTTGGTTGATCTACTCTAGGTTCATGACCCTCGGCTTGAAAAGCAGAACCTTCAGTACCTTGTCTTTCTGCAAGACTTAGAGTTTGAGAGGTATCAGTAGCTGTAGGTTTAGAAGGCATTTTTCCTTTTTCCTTCAATACCTTTTCCATTTCTACCAATTTCTCTTCAATTTTCAGTATCCTTACTCCATGGTCAGTTAGCTTTCCATCCATCCTCATGAGTAGATTGAAAAGTACTTCATTGGAGAACTATGATGAACTTGCCTTTGGTGTAGCAGGTAGTGAGGATTCTTTTGCTAGACCAACTTTGGGGGTTTTAACAAAGGTTTCTCCATATAGTTTATACCCCATTTTAGGCCAGCTCCCTAGGTAAATGGCTTGATCTCTGCTTTTCACCTTGTCCAATTCATACCTAGAGCTCCAAATTCCTTTCTTTTGTACCAGAGATGTAATGACATTTCCATAAGGCAAATTTATTTTGTCCCCTCGACAGGCTCCTCTCATCCTCTCAATCATATATCTGCCTAGATTGAGTGTAGTGCCACTGAAGGCATGCTCCATTAGCCATAAGTCCTGAAGGCTAATGTAGCTAAAACTGCCACTTTTGCTATGAACGTTTGCTGCAATGAAGTAATGTAAAATTCTATTTTGAGGACTTGTAATGAGATCAACATTACTTTTGGAGGAGTATTTTTCCTTCTTCCCTGTAATTATTTCCCATAGGGATGAGGGGCCATAGTTTTCAGGGAATTCAAACTCACCCTCTCACACTCGATTTTCAGTAAACTCTCTAAATCGACAGCAGTTACAACAAATTCCTTTCCACTCAAAAAGACATTTAAACCATCATTAATATGATCATCAGAATCCTCAAGTTCATCCTCATCTAGTGCTATACTTGCATAAAATTCTTTTATCAAACCAGTACTGTAGGATCGATTTTTAAAAGTACTGAACTCCTTCAGTTTTAATTCCTCAAAATAATCAGATAGGCTCAACTGAATTTCCAGGATTTCATTGAAGCTATCCCCGTCAATGAATTTTTCATAGGTGATTGGGGCATTTTCTATTTTCCTGTATCTATCCTCATGCGCTTTATTCCTAAATTCTGAGGATGGCGTCTTACTTTTCTTGAAGAATTTTTCTTTCTCTTTCTTTTTCTTGGCTTTGTATTCCTTCTCTGTCTGCGATTTTCTAGTTTTTCCAATCTCAGTAGTGGACACTATCTTTTTCTTCTTCTTCTTCTATACCTCTGCTTGCAGACTTTCTTCCAATGGATGTTTACCCTTTTTCTTCTCTAGAAATTCTTTAGAATGTGATGATTTCATCATTTGGTTTGAGAAATTTCTAACTCAGGGTTTTAAGGGTTTGAGAGGGAATGGTTTCAGTCTTTGGTGGGTTGGTTTCAGAAGAGAGAAAATGTAGAGAAGATGAGTTAAGGGCAGTTTAATTCTCTCAAAAAATGTTTTTCTCCCTTTTAAATGTTGTCAGTTTTTCTTCTTTTTAAAATTTGAAAAATTCCCTCTAAACTTAGTTTTTGCCAAGGCGATTTTTCTTCTCTGTTTTATTACCCAGTAGACAGTTTCTTTTCATTATTTTATTCTTTCTTCCTTTGATTAACTGAGTCTTATTATTTAAAGAGACAAAATACTCTTAGTTGATTAAGTGCACTCTTAGTCAACTAAGTGCCTACTGTCTTTAAAAAATTTTTAGAATTTTTCTTAAAGCTCCCGCACACTAACCATTCCTAAATTTTTCCTAATCTCACAAAATCTTTCCTCATTCAGAGGCTTCGTGAATATGTCAGCTAACTATTGAAAAGTATTAATAAACTCAATCTTAATATCACCTTTCATTACATGATCTCTAACAAAGTGATACCTAATCACAATATGTTTAGTCCTAGAATGTTGAACAGGATATTTTGAAATATTGATTGCACTTGTATTATCTCAATATATTGGAATGTTATGCATTGATATTGCATAGTCATTTATGTGAGACCTTGTCAAGCTCGATTAAAAGACGGTATTGTACCGAGTGGTACAACTAAGTTAAATCGAGCCTTGAACTAGTTCAAATAGAAATTCTAAGAGAAATTTAAAAATATTGAAACCAACATAATGGCTTAGAATAGTGATTCGGAGCTCAAGGTCCAGTTTGGAGTCCATCAGGAAAATTGACCGATTAGGGACAAAATAGTCATTTTACCATTTGATGATAAAATGAAAATTTTTAGCCAAGATTTGATCACATTTGACCAAGAATAATTATATGAAATATAATTATGATTATTGGAGTATAAAATGATGTTTAGCAGTGAAAAATTGTGATTTTCGGTATTTTTGGAGCACAAGGGCAAAATGGTAATTTTGCCACTAGAAGACTAAACGGGAATTTTTATAAAATAATTTTTTACCCCATTTGGTTAATATTGATCAATATTAGTGTTATTTGAGATTGAAAAGTAGAAATAATGTGATTCCGGTACATTTCGAAGTATAGGGGTAAAATCATAATTTTTTCATCTCGAGGGCAAATTGGTAAATTTTTCGCCCCAGCACTTGTCAAGACCAAGGGATTTTAATTGTGATAGGATTGGATAAATACCAGAATATTTGTGGTGGAAAATTAAGAAGAAAAAGTCAAAAAGTTAAAAAATTAGGCTAATAAGCATGTGACACGTGGCATGCTTGATTATTTTATTATAATCTATAGAGATCAGCCCATTAAATCCCCAATTCTCTCACCATATTTGGCCTAGGCAACCAGCAACAAGAACAAAGGAAGAACAAAGGGAAAAACAAGAAAACCTAGGTGGAAATACAAAGAAAAAGTGAAGAAATCAAGGAAACAAGCTAGGTAAGTTAGAATTTCTTTAATTCTCCTTGATACCTAGCTTACCCATGCTTTTGTTCCTGATTTTCATGGTTGAATATTGAGTTATCATGATGAATTCAATTCTGAAAAATGGGTATGGAAGAGGAATTGTTGTTGGAATAATTTGATTTTAGACTATGTTAGTGTTTAGGGATAGTTAAGCATGGTTATGAACAAAAACACAAAAGAAATATTCAATTTCTCTAGGGTTCCTTGTTGGTCGAACCATGAGGGCTGAATATCAATGGGGGATTGTTTTTATTTCAAGGAAAATGGCTTGGAAAATGATGAATTAAGGTGAAACGGTTATGTAGAAAAAAATTCGGTGCTAGTGCACCAAATGACCGAATTTTTCTATAAGGAACTGTGAGGGTTCTAATGCTGAATTTGGCTTTATTTAAATGGTATGTGGTAAATTAAGGTATTAGAGGAGAAATGGATTAATTTGGAGGTGATTTGGACACAATCGCCAATTAATCGGGTGATCGGTCGAATTTAATCGATACCGCGATTAAGCGGTAATCAGACGTATTTTTGCATTTACATATCAAGCATTAGTAATTTAAATTAGTTTATATCAATTTAGGGACAATATAGTAAATTCCTCGACTTTGTTATTTGTCAAGGTAGTGAGACGTCCGGAAAAGGCAAAGGAATTGCGCTTGAGGACTATTAGTCCGAGTGCACCCGAAATCTGAATTTTCGATATCGGTGAGTGGACTTGCATTTCAAACTTGTTTTGGGGAATATGAAAGATTCTATCCAACTTGTCTTAGAAAATGTACCTTGGGAACAAGCTTTTGTTAAATGGTTTGATGTTGTGATATGTGATTGCTATGGATTCATGCATTATTGCAATATGATGATATATATATATGTGTGTTGTGCATGATGAATGATATTGTGTATAATGACTGTAACCGTGTGTGTGCACGATGTGGGGGGATGCACATGCCGGTGATGATGGTGGCGTGAGAGATGGATGATGATAGTGCCCGTGTGCACGATGTGGGGGGATGTACACGATGGCACTGATTGTGCACGATGTGGGGGGATGCACACGATGGTGCCGGCTATGTGCACGATGTGGGGGGATGTACATGAGCCGGGTGTGATTATGATGATATTGATGTTTGTCTATCAAATTATGCATATCTAGACTTATGAAATGAAAGCTCATGAATGTGATATATGGTTGACATATATGTGAAATTTGATACATTGCACTTTGGGAATTTTCATGAGTTTTATGTTGATTTTTTTGGTTTAGTAGGATGGCCTTTTTGTTGAGTGAAGGAAAACGTTTCTCTTGTTGCTCTGTTTCGCTGCGGCGAGAAACTTTCTGTCCATTTTGCTAACTTGTGGGTTTTGCCATATTTCCCATTTCTTTGGTACCGTAGTTGAGCATGGATTTTTGTAAAGTGATTTACTCATATGGGGTTTACATGAGGGGTTTAAAGGAGCTAAAACAATTGCATGGTTTTGAGAAAATGAATGCATCATGATTTCAATAAACATTCCTTATGGTATGCTTGTTCCCTTCTTGTTCACTCACTGAGTATTGTACTCACGTTTTATAAAAATTCATGTTTTCAGATCAGGTGACTGTTGGACCCTAGATCGAGGAGTCCCCGTAGTGCATTTCCTGGGTATGTGTCTGGCATTCGATAGTAATCCTTTTTATTGTAAATGTCTCCGCTGGAAGTCATGGGTCCTTTTGTATTGTGAATATAATCTAACAATGTGAATATGTGTATGCAATGTAAATTGCTAAATACATGACTGGTATAGTGCATATATATTATTATCGATAATGCCATTGTGGTTTGGCTATGTTCACACCCGAGAAAAGGTGTGTGTGTGTATGCATGATATGATAAATTTGTTAAGCAAAGGTAAACGGATAGGCTTGCTTAGGCTTAGTAAGCTATGCTCATTGAGCTCATGTGTCGGTCATGGCCTGGGAAATTGGGTGGTGACAATTTACTTGTTGTTTAATCCATAATATTTGAGCACAACAGCTACCTAGAGATACATATTCGACTTTAGCTATAGAGAGAGCAACTAAATTCTGCTTTTTGTTTGACCATGACACAAGCATACTACCTAGAAACTGGCAGGTTCCACTAGTGCTCTTTCTATCTATTTTGCTGCCAACAAAATCTGCATCTGAATATCCAACTAGACTAAAGGATGATTCCCTAGAGTACCATATGCCTAAAGTTTGTGTGTCTATGAGGTATCTAAAAATTCTTTCAACAGCAGCCAAGTGTGATTCCTTGGGTTGAGATTGAAAACAAGCACACAAACATACACTGAATTGGATATTAGGTTTGCTGGTTGTTAAATAAAGTAGAGATTTGATCATACCTTTATAGAGCTTTTGATCAACATCCTTTTCTTTTTCATCTACATCAAGTCTGGTGGATGGACTCATTGGTGTGCAAATTGATTTTAGCTTTAGCATATCTAACCTTTTGAGCATGTCTTGAATGTATCTTTCGTGGTTGATGAAAATTCCTTTTTCACTTTGTTTAATTTGAAGGCCAAGAAAGAATTTCAGCTCTCCCATCATGCTCATCTTAAATTCACCCTTCATTTCTTCAACAAAGTTCTTGCATAAAGCCTCATTAGTTGCAACAAAAATAATATCATCCACATAGATTTAAACAACAATTAAATCATTTAAGTATCTTTTAATAAATAATGTTGTATCAATACTGCCTCTAACATAACCTTTCTCAACTAGAAATTTTGAAAGTCTTTCATACCAAGCTTTAAGAGCTTGTTTCAATCCATACAGGGCTTTATGAAGTTTGAAAACATGATCTGGTCTTTCAAAGTCTTCAAATCCTGGTGGTTATTCAACATATACTTCCTCTTGAATGACACAATTTAAAAATGTACTCTTTACATCCATTTGGAACAATTTGAAATTCATAAAGCATGCAAATGCGTGCAACAACCTTATGGCTTCTATCCTAGCAACCGGTGCAAAGGTTTCATCATAGTCAATTCCTTCCTTTTGGTTGTATCCATGTGCTACTAACCTAGCTTTATTTCTAACTGTATTTCCTTGCTTATCTACCATATTTCTAAACACCCATTTTGTGCCGACAATAGGGTGGTTTAAAGGCCTATAAACTAATATCCACACATGGTTTCTTTTGAACTGATCAAGTTCTTCTTGTATGGCTATTATTCAGCTTTCCTCTTTTTCTGCCTCCTCAAAGTTTTTAGGCTCAATTTGAGATATAGAAGCTGAAAACTCACATGTCTCTCTAATTGCTCTTCTAGTTTTAACTCCATGAGAAATATTACCTATGATTTGCTCTTGTGGATGATCCTTGATGTACCTCCAGCTCTTTGGAAGATCATGATGTTGATTTTCAGTCCTTTGTAAGGTTTCTAAGGGTGGAGGTTCTGTTTCTCTACCTAAGTTATTTTCTTCACTATTTTTCTTATCATCTAAACTCATCTCTTCCATTTGTCTTTCAAGGACATCCTATCATTTTCATCACCAGAAATTTCCTTTTGTAAGGTATTGGATTCATCAAAAACTACATGAATGGATTCTTCAACTGTTAAGGATCTTTTGTTGAGGACTCTATAGGCTTTTGAATTTAATGTATATCCTAGAAATATAGCTTCATCACTATTTGCATCAAACTTTCCTAAAGGCTGTTTTCCATTGTTCAACACAAAGCATTTGCAACCAAAGCTCCTAAGGTGAGAGATATTTGGTTTTCTACCTTTGTATGGCTCATATGGGGTCTTTGACATCAGGGCTCTTATAGACACTCTATTAAGGATATAAGTTGCTGTGTTAACAACTTCTGCCCAAAAATATTTAGGTAGATTATTTTCTCACAGCATAGTCTTAGCCATTTCTTTTAAGGTTCGATTTTTCCTCTCGACAACTCCATTTTGCTAGGGTTTCAAGACACAGAAAAATTATGATCCAGCCCTTTTCATTACAACAATTTTCAAATTTATCTCCTTCAAACTCACCTCCATGATCACTCCTAATACTAACTATATAGCTAGTCCTTTGTCATTTTCAACCTTCCTACAATGACTTATGAATGCTGGTAGAGCATCATTTTTATGAGCAAGAAAATAGACACAAGTGTACCTAGAGTAATCATCAACTATTACAAAGCCATAAGATTTTTCTCCTAAACTAGTTGTACTTAATGGACCAAATAGATCAATGTGCAACAATTCAAGAGGTCTAGATGTGGAGACAACCTTCTTTATTTTAAAAGATGTTCTAGTTTGTTTACCTAATTGACATGCATCACAAATTTGATCATTTTCAAATTTAAGCTTTGGCAATCCTATAACTAGATTTTTCTTATTTAACTTTGACATGGTATGCATGCTTACATGTCCAAGTCTCCTATGCCATAACCAGCCATCATTTTCAACTTTTGCTATAAGACATGTTTCACAATCCATTTCAAGATTCTCAAGAAATACAACATACATGTTCTTTATTCTTTTTTCAATAAATGAGACTTTGTTAGTGCTTATATCTATCACTTCATATTTAGTTGAGTCAAAACATACCTTAAAACCTTTGTCACACAATTGGCTAATACTTAATAAATTATATTTCAGACCTTTAACCCATAACACATGACTAATTTGAGTTTGGGAGTTCTTACCAACGATTCTTATGCCATGAATTCTACCTTTTGAATCATCACCAAAGGATACGGTAGCTCCCTTTCTTTTGTCTAGCTGAGCAAATAGCATTTCATCTCCTGTCATATGCCTTGAGTAGCCAATATCCATATACCAAGGTTGTTTCTTTTTTAGTTGAGCTCTTAAACATGTATCTTTTAAGTGCAGCTCAACCTACAAAACAAATTTTCAGTTTTTCTTAATAGGTACCTATACCTTGATGGGTCCTTGATTGTTAACAGCAACAAAGGATCCTTTTGGAACCCAAATTTTTTTAATTTTTTGCACATCTCTTTTTCTACAGAAATCATATGATAAATGACCAATTTTATCACAAATATAACACCTAGCTGATGCCTTGATGGAATTTTTCTTGAAGTATGCATTTCTTTTTGAAGTTTCATTTTTCAAACATTTGAGTGTAGCATTTTCTTCACTTACCTTTTGTAAGGCTTCAGTTTTGCTTTCCAATTTTAATTTTAGAGTTTCAAAATCTGTTTTTGAATGTTCCAATTCAATTTGCAGAAAATTTCTTTGTTAAAAAGTAGAATCAAAGTCAAGTTTAATCTTTTCCAAATCTGATTCTAGAGATGCTGACTTTTTCTTTAAAGTTTTATATTTCCAAAACAAGTTTTTCAAATTCCTCATACAAACATTCATATTCATTTTGAAGTTCATCAACAAAAATATTGCAAAGGGATGAGGATACCTCGGATTCGTCATCCCGAGCCATCAAACATAGATTTTCCCTTTCTTCACCTTTTTCTTCCTCAACTTCAGAACTTGAAGTATCACTATCTAACCAAGCAGCTGCCACCATTGCCTTCTTTGATTTTTTGTTTTTCTTTGGAGTTTCTTCTTTCAGCAAAAGGCATTTTGACTTGAAATTTCCAGGCTTCTTGCATTCGAAGCATGTAAGTTCTTCTTTATTGTTGGAGTCATTTTTGTTTCTGGTTCTCCATGAAGAACCTTGCTATTTTTTAAACCCTCTTCTAGCAAGTCTCTAGTTTCTTTTGCCCATTAGCTTTCTGAATCTCCTTGTAACCAATGCCAGTTCTTCATCATCATCATAGGATAGCTCGTCCAATTCTTCTTTAAGAATGCTAGCTTTTAGGGCAATGCTCTTCTTCTTTTCTTTTGCTTCCCTCCTATCTTTTTCTTCCTCTTCCTTGAGTTCTAGCTCATGAGTAAAGAGAGAACCACAAATTTCATCCAAAGTTATAATGTTTAAGTCCTTGGTTTGATGGCATAGGGATAATCTCGTTAGTCACTACATTTAAAGTTAAGGGAATAAATGGCCCATCAATTATGACATCCCATATCTCATAATCAATTGCTCTAATATATATTGACATCCTAGTACTCCAATATGGGTAATTTGAGCCATCAAATAGAGGTGGTTTGTTTGTTGATTGTCGCTCAGCAACTATGAATTTTTGAAGAGCCATTTGGATCTTCCCAAAGGTGTTAGACCTTAATAATAGGCTTTGATACCACTTGTTAGTCCCAAGAAAATGTGTTAGAGAGGTGGTGAATAGCACAATTTGGCTCTTAACAAGATGAGGAACTAATTTGAAAAGCAATGAAAATAAAAACAGAGTAGACAATGTGAAAGGATTTAGAGTGGTTCAGTCCAGACTACATCCACTACCTTGATTGTTCAACTAAGGATTTTTCAAACTAATCCACTATGAACGGTGAAATTCACAAGCTTTCACCAAACTTTACAATGGCTTTTAGCAGGCTTAGCCAAAACCTTTCACAATAGTTTTTACCAAGATCAACTAAAACCTAATACTTAATTTTTCAAGGCTAAGTTAGAACCTATGCTCAATCAAGAAATCCTAGCTTAAATCAATCCCTTAGAGTGACCCGCTCACTCTAAGCATACAAGGAGAGAAGTTATAAAAGTGTACCTATGATCACAAGGTTGATCTAAGTGGTACAAAGTGAAGAACAGATCACAATTACGAAGATAGAAGTTGAATGCAGTAAATGAGCAGAGAGTATTTACTGGTTTTTGAGCTCTCTTAGTTCTTGGAAGCTAATATACATTTCTAGTCATTGGAAGCCTATTAAATACTTGAAAAATTAGCTCTGATGGGTTTTAGGTAGTTTTTGACTGTTGGAAACATTTTTGTTGTAGTTTTGGCCGTTAATTTGTCTTCTAGTGCACAATTCAAATTTTTTGGCAGAATGCTCTTAGTCGACTAACTGATATCTAAGTCGACTAAGTTGTCTCTATCTTCTAATCCCAATTTCTGGCAGTGAGTACTTAGTCAACTAACTCATTTCTTGGTCAACTAAGTTGGTTCTGTTTTGAAGTCCAAATTTTTGGCAATAGCTTCTTAGTCGACTAACCCATTTCTTGGTCGACTAAGTCTTTTTTGTCTCTCAGTACTCTTAAACTCGCCAACTTTTGATTTCAATTTTAGCTAACTAATACCCTTCATTATCCAACTAAGAGGCTTCTGTTTTGTTGATTGGTTATGGCTTTTTATTCATATGCTTTTTGATATGTCCCTTGGAATAATTTTTTTATCATAAGCATACAATTCTTGTCCTGCACACTCAAGTAGAAATATTAGACATAAATGAATGTGAATGTTTTATTATCATCAAAAACTAATGGAGCCAACACGCAGCTCTAGCCTTGTATTTTTTTTGTCATTGTCTTTCAACTAGCACCGCAGCCCTTCTCCTTGGCAGCCTCAGCACCAAGGTCTTGGGTTTTTGTATGGGAGCAATGATACTCCCTTGGGCATTTCAGCCTTGAGTGCTTCTTGGTCGCAACCCTACTCCTTGTAGACCTTTGGTGCAGAAACTACTTCAGTAACTCATCTTGCAATGCAATTTTCTCCTACCTTTAGGCTGATTTGGGAAAAATGGTAAACATAAAAGTTATAGGACTACCTCTTATATTTTCTACGACTCAAGAATTACGTTGATTGAATCTCTATAGCTCTAGTTATGTCCAAATTACCACAACATATTTAGTGAAAATCTGCACTTAGTCTCCATTGCATAATTCAACACCATTTAGCTTTATGCACTTTTATGCACTTGAAGACCTACCAAATTAAGGACTAAATCAGTATTGGCCTAAATTGAGAGTTTCAACATTAAAATGAACTGAAATTATGTCACGACCCGGTACTTTCTTCGAGCCCGTGACAACCGCCGCTATGTCTCGATAGACATACCTTATCCGAAATGTCAACCGAAACCTCGCAAGGCTCTAGCATCAGTTCTCCGTGTCCCTTATGAGTAGCAATTACTAAATATCATATTTTAAAGGAATATAGACTATTTTCAAATCAAAGACAATCAAAAAGTAATTTCTACCGCACAGGGGTATTTTGATCATGTTACCCAAAAATTTCAAAACCTGCTAAAAATATAATATATAAATAAAAAATATACATTTCATATCTAAAAAAATAAATTTAGGTATCTAAATCATCCATTTAAAATGAAATTATAGCTAATCAAACTAAATAAAAATATTGAATAAAGTATTCCATTTTCATATAAAACAATATTTATAAAATTCTACGTAAACAGTTAATGAAATGTAATAACAAAATAAATTCATATATATAATAGCACATTGCGCCAAGGTATACAAAAATATTCTACAATGACATATGAGCCCAAAAAAAAATACGATTGTAAACCTATGATTTTTAAGGGTGCGAATCCAAAAGCAAACCCTCGATAAAATCGACGGTCTACAGATTGCCCTAAGCTTGAAATGGGTGAAAGAAGGGTGGTGAGTTTTTATAAACCCAATGAGCAAGCAAAGATCATCTATAACATCTAAAGCCGAGTAAATGAAGATAATTTAAAACATCTCATCATAATATGATTCATAACATTAAAACCCATTTCAACCTATATCAAACAGTTACATTTCATAAAAAAAATCAACAAGGCTTATGACTCTCTTAAAAACTTGGCTCGTGCCAAAACTTGTACTCGGTGACACCTTACGCAAGGCATCCAACCGAGTCCGTCAAGGCTATTAAAATAACATATACACATAAAACATGTTTTTATGTTTAAAAACACAATCGTTCCTTGGCGTTGGTTGAGTTTCACCCTCACGTAATGGTTCGACGTGAAGTGAACTCTAAACTACCTTAGGAGATACCCTCTGCACCTCTCATACTAAGGTAAAATATGATGGGTTTATCGTGCCCCTCTAATAGGCCGATCCACAAAAACCCACCCACTGCAGTAAGCAAATCAATTACCCCACCAAATCAGTAAAAATTTCGGCAGTATGACATGGCTAATATGATATTACCCAGCTTGTCAAGGTAAAACAAAACAGTTCATATATTCCACACAAACACAAATCCAGCCATTCATGCCATCACATTGTCATAAGCCATCAATTCAAACCATATGTCAATTACAAATCCCATTATGCCGATATATTTATTACAAAGCAGGGTTGGAATAACTAACAATAGTCAAAACATATATATAACACAAGCATATAGTGTCCACTTACTCAATTTCCAAAACCAGGATTCAATTTCAAACCAAATTATGAATCTCATTTCATTTAACCAACACTTCAATTATAAAACATAATAGTTTACAATTTAAGTTCATTATTCTTTAAAATCATAAAAACGAGTATAAACTACTTTAGATAGTTAAGATGATAGTCTGATTACTCACAATAATGGAAATACTCCTACTCTTGGTCCTCGGGTATGATATCCTTACCCTTACCAGAGGGCTCACCACCTATACCTAATACACAACAAGTAATTCAATACATTTGTGCCAAACTGTTATAAAACTATTCCAAGCTCTATATGAATGCATGAAATTGAATGAGAAATGTTCGAATAATCACTTAAAGATGGTGTTCTACGTAGGTTCAACTATTATTGGACTGAAATAGTATTCGACCTAACTCGCACTATACACTGTTTAATTAGCCAAAACATCTGATTCAACTCTAAATAGATTCATTGCACTTTCGATACTCCAAATACACCCAAAGTACCTCAATGAACTTGATTGTGACTTAAATGATCACATCCGAAACTCAATCCGATTCCAAACTAACGTACTAATCAGTGTCAACACAGTTCAATAAGTTCGTATATATCATTAGAAATCAAATTCAAGTCCATTTACCATGATTTTCTCGTTGTCGTTCAAGTCGTTTACTAAAGGCACTATACTTTTTGATAACCATTGTCGATATCCGACACCATAAATCATCAAATACGAGCTAAATAATATGAAATATAACAAAATTCATCATCAATATATATCCCCTATTAAATTCGGCCAAGGAGGGTTTAGTGAAGGACATGTGGTTTTCTTGCTTGTTTTTCATACCGAATATCACAAAACAACTAAAAACACCTAGATAGCATGAAATCTAACAAAAACCATCATCAAAACCTCCCCCCTTGATTCGGCCAACATGACTTCCTTCATGAAAGTTTGGGTTTCAACCATAGAAAATGAAAAAGAAAGCATGGGAGAGGTGAATCTTAAGCTAAATCGCGAAATCTTACCTCATATCGCTTTGTTTTTCGGTAACCAATGAATTTCTCTTGAATTTTCTTCCTCAAGGGTTGTTTCTATTCTTTCCCCCCTTTTCTTTGGCTTGCACAACAATGAAAGAAAAATTAGGAGAGGTTTATGTTGGTTTATAAAGAAAATTATAAAAGAAATAAAGCTTGACACTTGTCAACGTGTGAATGGTTCATGGTTAAAACTTAACTATTAAGCATTTTCTTACCACCACATATAATACCTTAATTATCCAAAGTATAAAAATGATAATAGGTGAAATTCATGGGCTTGACAAGTGTCACAGTGGTGTAAAATTTCAAAAATTCTAATTACATCCTCATGGACATGTGAAATGACCGGTTTGCCCTTATGCTCAAAAAAATATTAAAATTGAAAATTTTTCACTTCTCAAACTCAAATTATGCTCCAAATAGTCAAACTTGGTCAAAAATCTCGTCCAACATTCCAATTTTTTCCCTCGAGTGGCAAAATGACCATTTTGCCCCTACATTATAAAAATTCCCATTGGATTCCAAATTAATCCTTGAACTCCGAATCACCATTTTAAAACATTCTAAGGTTCAATAACTCTCAAATACATCCTAAAGTCTCTATTTGGACTAGTTTAAGGTTTTAATCGACTTAATTGTACCACTAGGTACGATACCGACATTTAATGATTTTTTGAGGCACCCAAGTATGCAAACATGCTATCAAGTACATGAATGACATGGCAAGTATATAATAGAGCTGGGCTTGACAAATTATGCAAATTTAACTACATTAACATATCTTAAGCTAAATAGCAAAATGCATAAAAACTAACTCAATCTAATTAAAACTCATAAGGACTTGGCTAATTTAGCATCCAAAACGTGACTAAATAACTTTATATCATAGAGTTATCACACCCTTAAACTTAATATTTTGCTTGTCCTCAAGCAAAAACTGAAATGAAACAACATAGTTGAAAACATCAACTATGAGATTGCACTTATTCATTGACTATCTTTAATTTTCTCATAAATTACCTTGTCTTCTGAACTCCAAACAAAACATGGATATTATCTACGTTCATATTTCATCCAAATGCATGCCATTTTTTGAATGATTTTCTTGTGTGTGTGTGAAGTTCCTTACAATGAACATCATGCACTTTGGAAAAGTTTAAGTTCATGAGAATCTCAATGACCTTAGAATTTCATATGTTCATTTTTCACCTCCCTCTCCCCTAATGTCAGCCATGACTTAGGTATGGATTCTTAGGACTTTATTCAGCTTATAATATTCAGCAAGGGTTAACGAATGATGTAGGATACATTAAAGCTCAAATCATCCTAAGAATATAATTATTCTAGGACCTAATTGGCCTTATCTTTCTTTACCAGGTACACATTTTCCTTTTTTTTCTCTTTTCATTCATCAATGTAACACCTTGTACCCTCGCATAGGAGCCAATACAACCTTATCATCAAGATGAAGGGTCGATTGACATAAATCTAAGTGTCAAGGAATGGTGATGAGTGAAAGGAATAGTTTGGAATAAAATATTTCGCATGCGAGAAAATAGTAATTAAATAATAATATTTTATCGAGAATGAATTAGCAAGATAAAAGCTGATTCGGAAGTGAACCAGGGCATAATAAGATATTTTAGGTCTCAAGGAGACAAATGAAAAAATTTAGAATAAAATTATATTTTATTAATAAAATAATATTAAAATAGTAATATTTTATTAATTATTGAAATTAGTAATGAATGAGGGGTATACGACTAATCCAAGTGGAGGAGAAGAAGTAAGAACAAATTTTGAAGAAAAATGATGTTAGTGGGGCTCGCGTGTCTTTATTAAATAAAGCTAGCGCGGGTAAGTATATATTTAAATATTATGGTGATACGGTGGTGAAGTGCAAACTTTATATTTTGTTTGTACACATGTAAAGGAAGGAAAATAGAAGGAAATTGGAGTTTAAGAAATATTAAAAGGACCCAATTGTGAAGGATAAAAGTTGGAAGGGTCACATGGTAAATAAAGAGAAGTTTGATGACTCATTTGCAATTTTAATATTTGAAGTTAAAAAGGGGAATTTCCTCAACAAGGAATGCTAGATTATAAGGAATATGAGATGTACATGTGAAAGTTACTATTACATGCAACTTATGGTGTAAAAAGGAAAAGGTAGTGGGGACATGTGGGGCCCCCACCATGTGAAGTAAAAGAAAGAATAAGATTAAAATTTATTTGTATGAAAAGTGATTGGTGCAATGGTGGTCAAATGAAGAAAGAAGAAAGTGGGTTGGTGTGATTTGGATGGGACAATGAGTGATTAAATAAAACATAAAGTAAATGTAGTGCATGGAATAAAAAAAATGAAAATGAAAAGTAAAGAATGAAAATGCAAGTGGCAAGTGGAAAGGTTGCAAGCCTTTTGCCATGTGATTTTATCACATAAAATAAGAGGAAAAGATGCCAAACAATCATTAAACCTTGGGCAATCAGCCCATGCAAGGAGAATAAAGAGAAAAGAAAAGAAAAATGATGAAAAAGGGTGGCTTTAGGCAATCCACCCATGTGTGGGCAAAAATAAACAAAATGGAAACCATTTTCAAGGCTTGGCCTTGAGGAGTCTGCCCATAACCAAGAAGAAAAGAGAAAGGAAAGGAAAGAAAAAAGAAAAGAGAAAGGAAAATAAAGAAAGAAAGGAAGAAAAAGAGAGAAAGGAAGGTAAGGGTCGGTTTTGCACAAAACCAAGAGATTTCCTCCTTCATCTTGAAGATTTATGCTATTTCATCACCCAAAGAGTCTCCAACACTCAAGAGAGTAGCCGTGGAGTGTGGAAGGAAGTGTAAAGCATGGTTTTGTGATTTAAGCAAGATAAGGTAAGGACTTTGGTTTTAGCTTGAACATTTCTTGAAAATGGGTTGGTAACTATATGAAATGTCTTGTGGTAGCAAAGATTGGCTTGAATAGAGAGGATTTAGAGACATGCAAAGCTATCAAAATCATGGGTGCATGATGGGTTCAAAGTGGAAAAGAAATGGTAAGCATAATACCATAATTTGAGGCCTACGGTTGGTTATATATTGTGAGGAAATGATTGTGTAAAATATTGGCAGCTTGGTGAGAGGAGTATTTGAAGAACACTAATGTTGCATGCAAAAGCAAATCCACCACAAAGGTAAGGCAAACAATGTGCAGTGTTTATGTGATGCCTTAGGTACAATTAGAAAGCAATTATGTTGATTGAAAAGCTTGAAACATAAATGTGTGGACATGTGTTGTTGTGAAAGGCTTAAATGGTTAAGAATGTGGTGTGCATGAAGGAAAATTTATGTTGTGCTTAGTGGTGGCATGTAAATATGAATAGTGTTTCACATAAGCTTAGAAATTGCTTGGTGGAAATAGGTTTATAGTTGCTACCGTATGCATGATTAATGGTTCTTAAAAGGATCTAAAATGCATGAGCTAGATGGACATGTTAAGTTGCTTGTTATGTTGTTTGAAAGAAATGAAAAAGGAATAATGTGAATGGTGGATTGAGAAATAAAGCATTGAAAGTTGGATAGATGATGATACATGTAAACTTGCAAATAATTGAGTAAAATGGAAATGATTGTTGCTGCCATGTATATGGTTAAAGTTATAAAAATATAAGATGGATTTGAATGAGAATTGCTTGGAAAGGTTGAAATGGGAACTTAATGATATAAATAAGTTACCGATACACATAACATAAAGAATTACGCAAGTAAGAGATATGAATTCCTTTAGTGAACAATGTGTCAATATGTATATGAATATGCAAGGTTAAGTGAGGAAGAATGGTGATTCTAGCATAGTATGAGCTATTAACATGATGGTAATGTTTGAATAAGGAAGAAAATGGGAATGATAAACACTAAGATTATTAGGTTTGGTTTATTGCTAGGAAGTGTGCAAGTGGAAAAAGGACATCGGGGTGACCAACTAAAGGAGAAAACGTAACCAGATAAGTGGCAAACTTATATCCAGCCATTGAAAGGTGAGTAGGGGGTGTCCATTTTAAAATTCCCATAATTATATATATATATATATATATATATATATATATATACGTGATGATTTATTTTAAATGCAAATTTGTGGACAGCATGAGCTAGTAGATATTCTAGGAAATTTTCAATGCCAAAGTGTTTAAAGTTGTTTTGACCATATATATATATAAGTTATATACGTAAAGGATTTTAAAATCGGGAAACAAGCTTTTCAATGCGATTTATATCAAAATGTGCCTTATTGATTATGTAATGTGCATTCATGAATGAATTTCATATTCACCATGCTGATTTGACATCTAAACCTCATGCAAAAGGTTTTACATTGCCAAATTTTACAAAAAGGGGTTTTAGTATGCTACCATGATCGGTATTTTGAAAATGATTTGAAATAATCTTTTGAGAACCCAATTTGGCTTTTAAATAGTTTTATCAAACTGAGAGATTCGATAGTACGCCAGATGTCACATCGAAAAAGTGTGACCCTTGTGCACAAGTGAGCTCTAGATAGAAAACCTTTGCGTCGCGACAGGTTGTTAGACATGGCTGGGGCCATAGTCTGTGATATACGTGGCAAGGCCATGGGTTTTTATATGTGGCTAGGCCACAAGTGATATTCGCGGTTGCGACCGCTTGATTTCTCCAATGTCGACCAACATCATTGAGACTACCATGGCATGTAGGAATCCAGGGAAAGCGATGCTCCTAGATTGTTACTACGTGGAAGTGGGTCCACGTGTTGATAATACATTTTCCTACTCGAAAGTGATATCTCTTTGGGTTTTCAAACTTGTACGCTTTCACATGGTGAAAACTATAAGATTTTTTGCAGCTCCCCTTTTTATAATAAGATGTTGGATTTAACTCCTCGCATATGAGGCGATTTACGAAATTGACTTATGAGCTTGTGTAAAAGCTTTGATAATGTTTGATTTTTACGGAAGCGTGCATGTTTACGTTGAATTGCCTTGAGCAAGTTGTTAAACAATTTCGATGATAGTAATCTCTTACTCACACTGGTTTTGACACAACGATGGTTAAATGATTTCTTGCATAGAAATCTTTGGTTTTATATGCAAGGCACAATGTTCTATTTGCTTTTAAATGGTTTACATGTTCTTATGTTCTATATATTCAAATCTTCTACGTTTAGCTTGTTTCCCATCTATGCCCTACTCATGAAGTTGATGATCATTGAGTCTGTGAGACTCACCCCCTTATTTCCTTTTGCAGATAAGTAATCATTTCAAGTGCCTCACTCAGCACATCAAGACTTGCTGCAACATAGGTAAAGGCATCTCATAGCATTCCATTCCGAGTCACTCCGCTATTAGAGGTCGGGTCATTTATAGTATTTTTTGTTTCGAAAGTAAACAATGGTGTACACTGTAAACTTATGTTTATATGATGATGAAATACAATGTATAGAGAACATTTGTTATTAATAAGATGGTGATGGTTATGAGATTTTCCAATGGATATGTGATAGTTTGATAAATGATAACTATGTAGTCTTGTTCGGGATTTGGGGGGTTCTTCAGTAAGTCTCAGACGCCGGTAGCGATTGAGGAGCGGTCGTTACAATCAAGCATTTATTCTTTTTCTTTATTCACAATTCAACATCCAACCCACCCACCCCCCCCCTAAACTTGTTTCTTTCAATAATAGTAGAATGAATACTTCACATCGAATTTGGAATTTTTCTCAACTCATCATTTCCACCTTTTTGTCATTTAGCCCATATATAATTCCTAAAATAATGTACATGCTTAGGAGTTAAGGTAGTGGAATTGAAAAATTGTTTACAAACTAAGCTAATTTATTTATGGTTGACAAAGAAAATAATAAATCTAGGCTCAAGGAGGTATACTAGGGATAAAATTTGACTAGGTTATCTCGAAAGGCTCAATCGATCCAAAGATGGTCTAAGTTATTTCCAAGCTAAGTGTGACCTAGAATTTAGACTTAAGGAAGGATCAAACAAATTCTAAAATTCTAAACATAGTTTAAAGATTCACACTCACATAATCATTTTCTAAATGTACATCATGAAATAGTGTAAGAAACATGGTGCTCAAATGTGGAAACTGCATTCTAAAATGATGCTATGCACAAGAATTCCACATAATACTACAACAATATTCATACTTGCTAAGAGTAAAAAGAATAACAAGGCAACTAGTTTTCATCATTGGATAAATAAATCAATTTTTGTTGGTGCACAAACTCTAGCTAAATATTTCAATACGTTCCTAACTAAGTTGCTACACAACTAACTCAACTTCAAATACATAAATGCAAACTACTAAAAAAATTTTGACCCCCCATAAACTTAAAGTTAACATTGTCCCCAATGTTACTACAAGCAAAAAAAAAAAAAAGAGAATACTCTGTTAAACTTGCAGACCAATGTCATGCGTCATCCTCATCATCATCATCATCATTGTTATCTAAGGTGGGATTGGTTGGCAATGTCAGAAAGGTGGCCATGTCCATGCTAACTTGCTTAGCATATGCCCTCATCATTTCTTCAATAGCTTCGAAACACGTTGCCTGATGGTCCATGGGACGCTCAAGTTGTTCCAATCGCTGAGGCATTGAAAGATTTTGGTTGCACGACTAGGGTTGAGCTACAACAGATGAACTTCCACCAAAGGTAGATTGCTCTCTTATGCGAAATTGATGAATGATTCTAGCATCCAATGGAATTTTTGGATGTAACAACTCCTCATTAGGTGACCAAACAACTCTAGCTTGACAACACAAGGCGTAGATCAATGATGGATACCACAGTCCGTCGCGTGGTGAATAGTTTGACATGAGAATATTGTTGAAGATCAACCACCTAACGTCAATAGATTTCTTGATCACAATTACATATAGGAGGACTGCTATATCCTTTGTCACACCATTCAGGTGTTTCATTGGAAGCAATTTCGCTACTAAGAAATGATACCAAATTTTGCAGTCGCTATCCATGGCATTAACTTTAAAGGATGTTGGAACACCTTTATGTAATTTCCACTCTATGCCAAGAATGCTAATTGATCCCAAAACCCTATCCAAATTGACTTCTCCATTCACGAATTGGTTGTACTCATTATTCTCAATGTAAGGTGTACTATAAAATTGATTAATAATGTAAGCATCGAAAGATACCTAACGTCCTTGAACAAATGCTTGCCCATTCACGTGTTCAACAGCATTCGCATAGAATTCACGAACAACTGGCACTACCACTTCCTCTGGTTGGGAACAAAATTTCTCCCACTATCATGCATCGATAATGTTGTATATATCAAGATAAAGCCCTCTTCGAACATCGATGCCACATGCTAGTATTGGGAATTTTTGCAATAAGAACTAAGCATGGCACTCCTTAGCTTCAGCCAAAACAAATTTACTTCGATGAAAATTGCTCCCACTTCCACTACCACATGCCTTTTTCTTTAGTGCCATGGTGATTATTTGAACACACCAAATCAACTACCAACTTTCGACCACAAGTAGCTAGTATAACATGAGAATTAAAGACCCATAAGTAAAAAATGTTCAAGATTAACTACTTAATAGTACAATAACTTGAATAGCACAAAACTTATCGTAATATTTTAATTTATTCTAAATGAATAATTTAAGTACTATTCACAATACCCATTTCATGAAAATTCAAATTTAAGCACAAAACTCAAAATTTAATGAAACCCATACACTACATTATTAAATCTAGCATATGCCCATCAATTTTAAGTAAAAACCTATCTTCAAAACACCATTCCATCCATAAAAAAAAAAAATTAGACAAAGAAAATGGAGTATTTACCAAAATTTTGTTGCACTTAAATGCTTTTAATGAAGTAAAAGTGCTCTCAAATCCTTTAAACTCAAGGTTTGATGCAAAGAATTTGGTAGTTTGAAGTGGTTTGGTAATGGGTAAGTGTAAGAAAAGTGAAATTTTGCAAGTGGGGTGGAGAAAGAGGAAAAGTGGATGCTAAGGGTTTAAAAATTGAGGGAGAAAATGTATATAAAGCCTTGGGCCCGACATGGCACTACGCCTAGCACATTGCAACGCTAGTCTGGGCCTTGGGAACTTAACGTTTAAGTCCAGGGCAATACCTCATGTTCGATGCTGCAGCATTGAGGCCTCGGGTTCCACTATGGAACTCGTGGCATTAACTAGGGTTATGGACTCTCATGGCCAGCACCGCAATGCTAACTCTTGCCTTTTTTTTAATACTAATTATCTATAAAAATAAAGAAAAAAACTCATTAATCATCAAGTTGGAAAATAAAACTAAAAATGAAAATAACATATTCTGAAAAAAATTATTTAATGAATAAACAAAAATTGTTTATGTAAAGAAGACTTGGGTTGCCTCTTAAGTAGTGTTTTCTTTAACCAATTTAGCTAGACTCCCATTTTAGCTCAGTTGGGGTCAGAAAGACTAATGGAAGAATGTTGATAATCTATGTCACCCCCCAATAGTGCTTTAGTCGATGCTTCTTCACCTTAAACCTTGCATTGGTTGTGTCGTCCTTTAATTCCACGGCACCATATGGAAACACTCTTGAGGTAAGAAACAATCTTGATCACCTTGACTTCAACTTCCCAAGAAATAGCTTCAAACGAGAATTGAACAACAAAACATATTGGCATAGCTCAAAATGTCGTTCAGCAATCTTTTTATCAAGCCATTTTTTTGTTGTATCTTTGTAAATTCTGCCATTTTCATAGGCATCTAATCGTATCTTATCTATCTCATTTAATTGAAGTGATTGCTTTTCACTTACAGCTTCTAAATTAAAGTTTAATTTTTTTTTAGCCTAAAAAGCCTTATGATCCAATTCCACCAGCAAGTGATATGTTTCTCCATAGACCAAACGGTAAGTAGACATACCAATAGGGGTTTTGTACATTGTCCTATAGGCCCATCATCATCAAGTCTCTTGGCCCAATCCTTCCTTGATGGAGATATGACCTCTTTGTAAGATTCGCTTGATTTCCCGGTTAGATACCTCAACCTGTTGCTTGTTTGGGGATGACATGTTGTCGCCACCTTGTAAGTTACTCCATACTTTGCAAGCAAAATAATGAAGAATTTATTGTAAAAAAGGCTACTTTTATCACTTATTATCGCTTTTAGTGTGCCAAATCTTGTGAAAATGTTCTTCCTTAGAAACTTCAATACAACATTTGCATCATTGGTAGGCATTGCTGAAGCTTCCACCCACTTTGATGCATAGGCCATAATTACCAAAATGTAACGATTGTTGAATGATGAAATGAAGGGTCCCATAAAATCAATCCCCTAAATGTTGAATATCTATACTTCCAAAATACTATTTAATGGCATCTCATTTCATCTTGAAATATTCCCCACACGTTGACATCTGTTACAACGCAAGACAATATTATTAGCATCCTTAAAAAGTGTGGGTCCGAACAAACTTGATTGTAAGACCTTTGTTGTTGTAATCTCTCCTCCTAAATGACCTCCATAGTTCGATGAATGGCAATGCTTCAAAATGCTTTCAACCTCTTCCTTTGGAATCCATCTCCTCAAAACTCTATCTGCTCATTGCTTAAACAAGCACAATTCATCCTATACAAAAAATCTAACATCATGAAGAAACTTCTTCTTTTAATGAAATTTTAAGTTAAGAGGAAAAAGTTTTCTTACAGTGTAGTTGACGTAATTAGCATACCAAGGTACCCTCTTGTGATCAACAAATAATAACTATTCATCAAGAAAATTTTTATTAGTCAAAGTTAGTTTATTACCTTGACTAGCATTGTCCAACATTGATAGATGATCTACTATTTGATTCTCTGTGCCTTTCGATCTTTAAAATTTCCAAGTTGAATTCTTATAGTAGCAATATCCATCTTATTAACCTTGGCTTAGCATCTTTCTTAGAAATTAGATACTTAATCATAGAATGATTATTGTAAACAACAACTTTTGTGCCAATTAAGTAAGAACAGAATTTATCAAATGTGGAATTAGTTCAAGAAACCACTGAAAAGATTCAATTACTTAGGGAAAGAATGTTGGTAGCACAAAGTCACCAAAAACCATATGCCGACCATAAACATTGAGAGTTGGAGTTTAAGGTTGGGGATCATGTGTTCTCGCGAGTCTCTCTAACCAAAGGCATCATGAGGTTTAATAAAAAGGGCAAGTTGAGCCCGAGGTTTATTGGATTATTTGAGATATTGGAGAGGGTTAGCACAATAGCATATTAGTTAGCACTTCTGCTAGATCTTACTAGTGTTCATCCAATGTTTCATGTTTTGACACTACGAAAGTACCAACCAAATCTTTCTCACATGATTCAGCATGACTTTTGTAATTAAAGAATGATTTAAGCTATGAGGGGGTGTCGATAACCATTTGGATAGGCAAGTGAAGAAGTTACGCTCCAAGGAGGTAGCCTTAGTTAAGGTGCAATGGTACAACCATAAGAGCAATGAATGAGGTCAATTAGGAAGCCAAGCATGACATGGGAACACAATACCTGCATTTATTTTGTGAAGCTTAGTTCCTTGTTAAATTCGAGGACAAATTTTCCTTAAGGGGAGAGAATGTGAAACCCCACCCTAATGTGGAACTTGTTAAGTTAGAAATCTTTAGATGAGCAAGTTAAATTGTGTTTCGAAAATTTAAAATTTAGTTTTGTGAATGGAAAATTTCATAGTGTAATGTTTTGAGATGATTTTTGTGTTTAGAATGTTCAAAAGTAAGTTTTGATCTTAGAAAAATTATTGTTTTGATGCATTAAAATGATTTACAAAGTTTGGTGTTAAAAAGAGTTCAATTGGACATGTTTCTATGATTTATTTTTGCTTTCTAGACCCAATCTATCAATAAATGTTCTTTATTTATCGATAGATACAATCCAGAAAAGGTTTATCAAAGCTGCCCTGAAGAACATCTATAGATAGATGAGCATATCTATCCATAGATGGCCAGATCCATTGATAAATGGCTCCCATCTATCAATAGATGACAAGAAAAAAGCTTTTAGAAAGGGTTTTAAAGCTCATCTATCGATAAATAGCCCCGATCCATTGATAGATGACATTGTTTTCACAAAAATAAAAGGGGTAAAAACATATTTTCATTTCCCAAACTATAAATATAATCCAATACCTGAGGGTTTCTCAACCCTCAACTATTTTTTGAAAGGTAACACTTCTTTAAAACCCTTTCAACCCATTTTTAATGAAAAAGCATTGCTTTTGATGATTTTTATCATAGTTTTGAGATTTAATGGTGAAAATGTCATTTTTATGCTTTAAAACCTTAAAGATCACATTTTTAATGCTAGAAATTTATGATTTTGTCGAGAAATTTTTGTTGAGGATTAAAGCTAAGGTTTCTGTGATTTCCTTCAACATCTAAGCTCATTTAAGGTAAGTTTAGAGGATTTATACATTTCTAACTTAGTCTAGAGAGAGAAAGTGGCTATAGTCGAAAGCGAATAGATTTATAAGTTACTAGATTAATTATTCTAAGATCATTAGTTTAAAAATTGATTGTTATGAATATTATGTGATAGGAATGCTTGAAAAGACATCGGATTACACAGAATTGGAGTTGTAATCAAGCTTTCTATAAAGTGAGTGGATACACCACTTTCAAAACTATTTTGGTATGTAAAGTTGAAGAATGATTTGAGGATTATCGGTGAATATGATTTTCTACAAATGTCTATGAACTGAAAATTTAATTGTGGATGATGAAAGTATTTTAAAATTCATTTTCAACCTACAATGTACGTAAATATGATATTATGTATTAGTTTTCAACAAGGGGGGACAAGCACCTTATGTTTGAGTCCACTCGATTACTCTAATCTTCAAACTAGCGTGGGTACGAGATATAATTTTTGATTAATGCATGAATGTATGAGGTGTTTGCTAGATATGTTAAGGCATGAAGTGTGTGATGGCTTGTACGATGATTTTCATTTAAGATATTATATTTAAGAATATGATGTATTTTCCACATACTATATGAGATGTTTGAGGAAGCATGATGAATGCTATGAGATTATGTATGTAATGTATGTTTTACATACAATATGATGAAAGAGTAGGCATAAGGAAATGCTCTGAGATGTGTATATGATGTGAAATTCCATATACCTTATGAGATAAGTAAGCATGTATGTGATGGACATTCCACATACTAAATGCTAAGAGAATAATAGCTTAATGAGTGCGATTAATTCCACTCACACCGGTTGTAACGAAAACTTCACTCTTATGATGCTTCATAAACACCCAAGGTGCAATGGGGTTGTACAGGGGTTATACCATCACAATATGTGAGTTTAATATTAATAGAATGATTATGATTATTATCCTTATGATATGTTGCATGTTAAGTTCATCTTGAATAATGTTTATGATCTATACTCGATGTTGGCATAAGTATGTGATTACAAAAATGAAACGAGCCGTAGAGATAGTTCTTAGAGGTAAAGGGACTTAAAGAATGACAAAAATACACAATTTTGCCTAGAAAATCGAGGTTCAAAGGCTATCTATCGATACATGTAGAACATCTATCGATAACTAACATATAGAATACCACAGGAAGCATTCTGCTTCCAATCTATTGATAGATGATAAACATCTATCAATAGATGAGTTCCAAAATTGAATGTATTGACTTGTTGGAAAGCTTTTCAAAGGTAAAAAGGTTTTCTAGTGGTTATTCATACTTATTTACATCATATATGCTATTTCAAACATGTTTAATCATCATGTTTCATGAGATTAAAGTTTAAATTGATTACAAATGGCATGAGATTGTAAATGCATGATTACAAAACGCTCTTAACCCCTAGCTTATCCCCTTCCCATATCCACCCACAGAGTGTTTGTGACTCACACATTATTTTTTCCATTTATTTTGATGCAAATCAGTTATAGCATTTTAATAGCAGCCGGTGTCACAGCAACTAATGTTTGGTACTCATTCTTTAGTAGGTGTCTAGTAACCATTTGATGCCTAAAGGGTCAGTCACATTCTGCTGACGAGTCAATCATAAGCTTTATGTTTATGGATTTGATCATGTTGATGGATTATGAACCTATTATGTTAATGTAGCCTATGTTTGGCATTTTACATGGATAACTTTATGCATAATATTATGATGATGGCTCGAGAGCCTATATGAACACTCGAGGGTGTTGTTGATGATAATGATATTGTGCACTATGACAATGGCACTTGTTAATATCTATATATATATATCAAATGCTTGAGCTTATATAATTAAGTTGATAAGTTCCTTAATTGTATAATGAGTATTATGAATGCATGCATGATGATTTTGTATGTAAATGGATGTTATAAGATGTTTCCGCATGTAATGATGAATGTTTAATGATGTTATGGTGAGAGGCTTGCTTGGGCTTAACAAGTTATGCCCATTTGGGTCTATGCATCGGTTGTGATCCCTCCAGGAAATGGGATGTGACATACTCCTACAACATAGTCACTAGCATCACACATGAGTTCAAATGAAAGTGACCAATCAAGAACTACAATGATGGGTTCAGATATTAGCCTATTTTACAATTCTACAAATGTCGCATGACATGCATCATCGAACTTAAAGGGTAGATCTTTTTCCAACAAGTTACATAAAGGTTTAAAGACTTTGGAAAAATCCTTAATAAATCGTCGATAAAATCTAAAGTGTCCAACAAAACTTCTAATACCTCTTACCGAATTTGGTAGTAGAAATTTCTCAATTGTCTCTATTTTAGCCTCGTCCACCTTCAATCCTTTGCTAGAAACTTTATGTCCGAGAACTATACCTTGTACCATAAAGTAACACTTCTCCCAATTCAAAACCAAGTTTCTCTCTTCACATTGTCTCAAAACCCTGTTAAGATTTAATAAACAATCATCAAAATTACTACCAAAAATGGAGAAGTCATCCATAAATACTTCAAGTGACTACTCCACCATATCAGAAAATATGGCCATCATGCATCGTTGGAATGCGGCTAGAGCATTACAGAGTCTAAATAGCATCCTCAGAAAAGCAAATATGCCATAGGGGTAGGTAAATGTTGTCCTCTTTTGATCCTCTAAAGCGATCACTATCTGGTTGTATCCCAAATACCCATCCAAGAAACAATAGAATTCCTTCCCTGCTAGCTTATCTTACATCTTATCAATAAACGATAATGGAAAATGGTCTTTCCTCATGACCCTGTTAAGTTTTTAATAATCCATGCGTACCCTTCATCCAATTACGGTTCTCATGGGGATGAGCTCGTTATTATCATTTGCCACCACTATCATCCCACCCTTCTTTGGTGCACATTGTATCAGACTTACACATGCACTATCCAATATAGGATAGATAATGCTAGTGTCTAACCATTTGATGATCTCTTTTTTACCACCCCCTTCATAATTGGATTAAGTCTTCACTGATGCTTTATGATGGCTTTATGACCTTCCTCCAATAGGATCTTATGCATATTAAGGGACTAATCCTCTTTAAGTCTACAATCACCCATCCCATTGCCTTTTTGTGTTTTCCTAGAACTCTCAACAACTTATCCTTCTACTCGTTAGTAGGACTAGATGAAATAATAACAGGAAGTGTAAATGAGTTACTAAGATAGGCATACCTCAAGTGATTTGGTAGAGGTTTAAGTGCCAACTTTGGAGGTTCCTCAATAGATGGCTTTACTAGTGCAGATGTTGATGAAGTATCTAAAATCTCATACTATGTCCTCATGACATGAGAAAGGGCATCCAACAAATTCACTCATTCAATAACATCTTCATCATCTCTCCCTAAAGTAGCTACTAAGGAAGCTTTAATTGGGTCCACAAGATGACTCTCCTCAAACATTTCTCTTGTGAATCTATCAACTGTACTCATTGCATAGCACTCGTCTTGATTGTTAGCAAATTTTAAAGCTTTAAAGATATTGAAGGTTTCCTCTTGTTCCTAAACTCTCAAGGTAAGCTGTCTTTTTTTTACATATATGAGTGCTTTAGTAGTACGTAGGAAAGGTCTCCCCAAGATGATTGGAACCTTTCTATCTTCCTCCATATCAAGTACCATGAAATCTGCTAGAAATATAAACTTTGTCACTTTTACTAACACATCTTCTACAATACCTCTCAAGTATGTGATGGTGGAATCTGCTAGTTGTAAAGTCACTGTGGTGGGTGTTGTTGATTTCTCATGCAAGTGCACGTATTGTTAACAAGTAATATAGTAATGAAGTAGAGTATCGTTCCCACGAAGAATTGTTTAATTCCTACTGTTAACTACTAAAATTATAACACCCTAATTTTATCCAAACAGTTAAAATAAAAGGAAAAATTAAAACTAATAAATTGAAACTAAAATTAAATAGCAAATAAAACTCACTTAACTATCAAACCTAAGATTATGATATCCCTCAATACTTTATCTAATTATTGTCTTTCTCTCTTAACTTAGTTTAACGGATTAAGTTGCTAACCTAGAGTCCTAAATTATTTACAAGTCTCTGTCAAGTTTCTCAGAAAAATACCTCTCCTAATTAATTTATAATATGTCTATGCAAATTAAATTGAAGAAAGATTCATTAAGTTTGTGCTCTAATCCTAGCTATGTATAGCTTAGAAGTGCATGTCTATCCTATATGCAAATCAAACCACCTAATCAACTAAGTGTATTCGGTCTTACGTTATTCTATTCAAGGTCTACCTAAATCTCCTTCATCAAGGTTTAACCTAGATTGCCAATTCAATCTAATTGGTGATCAGGCAATTAGAAGCATTACGAACAAAATAAAATAAATGACTTAAATTCGTAAACATAAGCAAAAAAGAGATAAATAAATCAGACTACACATTGAGTTCAATCATAATCTTAGATAAACAATTTAATTCCTCATCAAGTCACACATTATCATCAAAATAAGTTTAAACATAGAAACTTAAACCAAGAAAAGTAAAGAATAAAGAAACTGCAAGAGTGAAACTCTTGATCTCCAAATCTTCTTGAATCCTTTAATTTCTTTTCAACTCTAATGAGACTTGTTTTTCAATGGTTTTGTGGCTTAAATCTTAGCTGTCAATCTAGTGTTTCCTTCTCTTATTTTTCTTTTGAAAGTTTGCCAAAAGGTTTTTTTTATAGGGCTTTGAAGTTAAGCTAAGTAGGTGAAGAAAGAAGTCAATTTCAACTAGAATTTCCTCATCAGACTATATGGGTCACAGCCTTGTCCAATAAATTAACAGAAATTATAATTGCTCTAGGACTACTACAATGCATTAACTTCAATAAGATTTTGGACCATTTTTCAAGCCGAACTGGGCAAAGTGGCAAACATAAAAGTTGAATCTTTTTCTCTTATCTTTCCAATGGTCTAAGAATTGCTTCATTTGGAGCTCTGTAGAGAGAGTAATTGTTCAAATATTAAAACATGTGCAGTGGAAGTCTGCACCTTGAAATTGCTCTTCTTCTTTCATTAAATTTTTTCTTTCATCAAACACCTACAAAAGCACAAATAAATCAGCAACAACCTATCTTAACCACATTAACACCAAATTAAGTATAAAATTATCTAAGATTAGGTTGACTCACCTAAAATAACTAATTTAAAATAATTTAAATAAAACCTACTAATTTCTATGCATTACTACAAGAATTAAGCTAAATTACTATCAAAATTAAGTCCAGATAACTCTATATCATAGAGTTATCAGTGGGCTTAATCTCTCCCAAACCCAATTTCTTGTAAATAGACAACGACATTAGGTTGATACTAGCCCCCAAATTACTAAATGCCTTTGTGAAATAGTAAGCCCCAATGGTGCACAGAATTGTAAAACTATCAGGATCCTTGAGTTTCGACAAAAGCTTATTCTATATAATTGCATTGCACTCCTCAGTGAGTGCCACTATCTTGAACTCAACTAATCATTTGTTATTCGATAATATATCCTTCAGAAACTTAACATAAAAAAGCATTGCTCTAAAGCCTCTACAAATGGTATGTTGATGTGTAGCTTCTTAAATACCTCCATAAATTTTTTAAATTGGTTTTATTGTTGCTGTTTTCTGAATCATTAAAGAAAAGGTGGTCGTGGTGTGACTGTAGCTTTATTTTCCTTACTTCAATTGTTAGGACTAACTATCTGTCATTTTGAGCTTTCTTGTCAACTTGTTCAGCTTGTTTAGTATTACCCTCAATCTCTTTACCATTTTTCAAAGTGATGGCCCTCACATGTTCTTTGCCCTACATCTTTGAATTTGTCTCAATGTCTCTAAGCAATGTCCCTTGAGCTCTATTGTTAATTGTGCTTGCCAACTACCCAACTTGCATATCAAGGTTTCTCAATGAGGTTGCTTGACTATTGATGAGGGAGTTTATCTTGGCCATGCGCTACATCATCAACTCCTCCATTGATAGCTTCTTATCAGGAATAGGGGCGAGCAATTGATGTTGGAAACCAAACAGTATGTTCGATCTCGAAGTTAATGCTCCCTAGTTATTTCCCTAAAAGAAGTTTCAATGGTTCCTCCATCTAAGATTATATGTGTTGGAGAAAGGGTTGTTTATTGTCTATTTCTGACAAATTGAATAGTTTCTATGTTGCTACCTGGACACTGATCATTGGTGTGTCCATCTCCATAAAATTCACAGACTACAAAAGGACTTTGAACAAGATTAGTGCTAAAGGAATCGAATTGTTTAGTTGGAGCAGCTACTTGTGAGATTAATGTCGTGATGGCATCAACCTCATGAACTCCCGCTACGTTTCTATGCATGGATCACTACAATAGCCATGGGTAATTGTTTGACGCCATCTCTTCTAATAGATTATATGCGTCATCGATAGTTTTTCCCATAAGAGCTCCTCCAACAGTTGCATCAATGGTGTCTCGAACTTGACAATGCAATCCATTGTAAAATGTCTACACTTGAAGCCACTTCAGAAAACCATAATGGGGGCAATGCCTAAGTTGGTCTTTGATTCTATCCCAGGCTTCATACAGTGACTCACCATCCAACTATATGAATAAAGTGATATCGTTCCTTATTTTTGCTATCTTCGCCAGAGGAAAGTATTTTGTAAGGACCTTCTGGGTAAGGTCATCCCATGTTGTGATTGAGCTAGTGGGTAATGAATTCAACCACACCTTTGCTCTGTCCCTCAATGATAATGTGAATAATCTCAATCGGATGGCATTGTCTGTGACACTCTTATGCTTAGATGTTACATATCTCCAGGAAGTTAAATATGTGAGCATTTAGGTCATTATTTAGAAGACCCCCAGATTGAACTGATGTCTAGATCATAGTGATTATAGCTCGCTAGATCTCGAAATTATTTGCTTGAATGGTTGGCCTTTTGATGCTTGATGGAATACCTTGGACTAGAGGAACAGCATAGTCCCTTAATGATTAATTTTCTTCAACCACCATCTCTTGGACTTGCTACTCTCTTGGTTGTTCATCCGTTGTATTAAAAAAAACAGAACCTTGTTGACTTTGTCGTCTTAGTCTTCGAAATGTCCTCTCAATCTCTGAGTCATATGAGATAATTGTTAAGTTTCATGCTTTGTCCATACAATGTCGAAACGCACCAAAAAAACATAAAAAAAAAATAAGCTTAGTCTAAGACAATTTGTTTAGTTTAATATCAACAAAGATAAACAGGAAAACAAATCCCCAACAACGGCACCAAAAACTTATTGTAAGTTTAATATGTGCAAGTGCACGTGGCTGTACAAGTAATATAAAGGTAAGTTAAGTATTGTTTCCCACAGAGATTTGCCCCTATTCTTACTAAGTATCAAAGTTTATCCTATCCAAGTACTCAATTTTAAATGATTTATTAATCTCAAAGCAATTACCAAAACTAAGTAAATAAAAGAAAAAAAAATTTACTAGACAAAACATTAATTCAAAAGCCTAGAATTACGATGTTTCTCAATATTTCATTTGGATTTAATCATTCTCCTTAACGTAGACTAAATGGGTACACAACCAACCTAGAATCCATATTATGTATAAGTCTTTGTCATGATCATGCGCATATACCTTTCAAAACTAATTCTATATGTCTATGTAAATTAATTAGAAAAAGTTCATTACGTTCATGTTCTAATTTGGTTGTATAAGGTATTTAGGTATATGTCTATCATAAATACGAAACTACCACTTAATTCCAAAGTGAATCGAACATAAGCTATTCAAAACAATGGTTTATTATGAACTCCCTCCATCGAGTTACATTTAAAGAACCAAGACATTTCAACTAGTGATCAAGTAGTGAAAAGCAATAAGCATAGAATTGAATAAACCATGCAATATTCATTAATACTAACCAAAGAGAAATCATATATTCAAACTACATATTGAAATAAACCATAATCTAGGAAAATAAATTTAGTTCATCATCATTTCTACAACAAACATAACTATTTCAAAAGAAAAGATCATTTCTATGGTAAAAGAACAAGCAAGCAACTAAAAACTAAAAATAAGAACAAAGCCTCTATCAATTCTTGATCTTTGATTGCCTTTAATTTCTTCTTGTTTCTCTTGTTGAAAAGCCCTTTTTTTTTCCTATAAAAAACTATTGTTTGTTCACTCTCAGTTTCCTCTTTTTCAATTGTTAAAAATCACATATTTATAGCCTTTAAAAACCCTAAAAATTCAATTCCTAATTGGCTAAAATCACTTAATCCACATTAGAGCGTCATGGCCTTGCTCCATGGGCACCTCAGCCCTCTAGTGTCGCATTTTTTTTCATTGTCTTTCAACCAGCGCCATGGCCCTCTTCCTTGGCCGCTGCGGTATCGAGCTCTCAGGTTTTTGTATGGGAGCTGTGATGCTCCCTTGGGCACTGCGGCCTTGAGTGCTTCTTGGCCACGACACTACTCCTTGTAGACCATTGGTGCAGAAACTACTTCAACAACTCATCTTACAATGCGATTTTCTCCTATCTCGAGGTTGATCTGGGAAGAATGGTAAATAGAAAAGTTATAGGACTGCCTCCTAGCTTTCCTATGATTCAAGAATCACATTGAGTGAATCTTTGTAGCTCGAGTTATGTCCAAATTACCACAACATGTTCAATGAATATCTGCACTTAGTCTCCATTACATAATTCAATACCATTTAGCTTTATGCACTTAAACACCTACCGAAACAAGGATTAAATCAACATTGGCTTAAATTGAGAGTTTCAGCATTAAAATGAATAGAAATTATGTAAATTTAACTACATCAATATATCTTAAACTAAATAACAAAGTGCATAAAAACTAACTTAATCTAACTAAAATTCATAAGGACTAAGCTAATTTAGCATCCAAAATGTGACTAATTAACTTTATATCATAGAGTTTTTGACAAAAATCACATGTGTTCTTGAACTTAATGTCAAGCATTTAAAATTGTCTCAATTACATTTTTAGTCCCCTAAGGTTACAAAATTGTTTGAAAAGCCATGCATCCTTAGAAAACATCGTACAAGCTTTCAAACAATGCATTTTCAGCTAAGAAATCAAAAGCAAATATGCATTGAATTGTTTCTTGAATATAGGTACAAGGCAAATGAAAAAGTAGCTAGAGAGAAGCATCAAAAGCTAAAGGAACTTCAAGACACAAGTCAAGAGTCCATCCTAAAGAAGCTCAAGTCAATCTAAAGGTTGAAAGAGTGCAAAACTTGAAGATCATAAAGCCCTAGTTGACTAATGAGGAAGCATAGTCAACCCTATTCTAAAATGATCAAGAAAATCAAGTTCAAAACAATCATAATTGACTATAGAGGAAATATATTCGACCCTGTTCTAGAAAGACCAAGAAAATCAAGCTGAAGAACAGCCATAGTCAACTACAAAAAAGATATAGTCGACCTTGACAAGTCAAAGGCCAGAAACAATCAATTTTAAGAAGCCATAGTTGACTATAAGAAAGGCATAGTCAACTATAAAGGTCAAACTTGAAGAATACACGCCCTTTGGAAGTGGATCGACTAGAGAACATATATACTCGACAATGGAAACCCTAATTGAGAAATTTGAAGAACATAATTATGAAACCTCGACCTTCATAGACGTGTAGAGAAGGTAGACACGATGACGTGGGTCAAGGGTAGTTCTGTCATTTTCTTGGTGAGCTCCTAGAAGTGGGTTTTTCTAACATTTTTAAGATCTAAGTTCTAAGGAATAAATGAATGAGGTATACAATAATGAAATAAACGAAGAAAATTGAAATAATGATGATTTCCATAATAGGGGCAAAATGGTCATTTTGGACCTTAAGTCTAAATTTTTAAGTTTTTATGAACTCGAGTACCCCCAATCTATTATGGACCTTTTCTCAGTGTCAAAAGAGTAAAAATTTTGAACCAAAGGAAAGAAGGCAAAGTCAACTATGCAATGGCATTTTTGTAAATAAGTGGAGATTTAGTCAAACCAAGTATAAATATCTCATTTTTCCAGCACTTTTTCCTCACTGCCAGCAACTTCTTCTTCTTCCTTCCATTTCTCCTCCCCATTTCATGTTTTCCATCTTCCATGGAAGCCTCCCTTGAAACTCCATGATTTTCTCATGGTAACCCCAAATCTTATGTTTTTTAAATACCTTGTCATAGAATTGTTCATGCTCTTTCACTTCTACAACTCAAAAACCCTCAAAAGTCTTTCCTCAATAATTTCTCTCACTAGTTAGATGTTTTAGAGAGAGAGAGAGACTTTCCATAATAGCTTGAAGAAAACTCTTGAAAAGGAATTCAACTACAAAACCACCAAAGTGAGTAGTGAGTTAGGTTTGATTTTAAGTTGTTGGTGAATGGCCAATAATTAGAATTGTGGGTTTGTTTATTATTGAAGGTTATTTATTTATTCCTAGTGTGACTAGAGTAGTGCAAACCAATGACTAATCAAATGGTAATTAGAAGCTAGTTAGGAAAAACTAGTAAAACTTGATTTAGGAAACAATTTTTGGAATAGTATTCATGTAAATTGAGTTGGTGTGATGCTATTGTGTGTGATAGGTTCCAACGAAACCCCACATCTCCACTTAGAGTAGTAGAGGAAGTCGAAATCAATTAAAGAATCAACAAGGACAAATGAGTGAACTTGCATCTAAATTGTTTTGAGAAATGCATATGTGTTTGAATGAATCATTAAAAAATTTTATTTGTTTTGCTTTAAAATGTGCTTGGGGAACAAGCCCTTGATGAAATGTTCTTATATTGTGAAATGTGCAATGTGATTAGTTCATGTGTTCCTATATTATGTTGATGTGTATGTCATGCATTAAATGGTACTATTATGTGATAACTATAACTATGAGTGTGCGTTGTGGGAGTGCACATGACAGTGCCGGTAGTGTGCAGTGTGGGAGCACACACGCTGATGATTTATGCCATGTGCGACGTGGGAGAACACATGATGCTGATGATGATATTGTAATGTGCGGTGTGGGAGTGCACATGATGACCTAGCTATGTGCGGTGTGGGAATGCACATGAGCTGGGGGAGAGTTTGGGTGATGCCAATAGTTGTATATATGTTTATATATGTTATATATAGAAAGGTTATGGAAAATATATTGTGATTGCATTGAATATTGAATGTTAAAATTTGACAAATGCTTTCCAATTGATTTTCACTACAGCAAAAATGGATTTTCGTTGTGACAAGAATTCTTTTATTTTCATTGCCTTATTTCTCGTTGTAGCAAAATTCATTTTCATTGCAGCGAGAAACTCTCAAGTGTTGGGGGCTTGACTAGCCTAGATTTTCACTACAGCGAAAATGCATTCTCGCTGCAGCGAGAAACTCTTGGGTAGTTAGGTAAAATGCTTGCCCGGGTTTTCGCTACAGCGAAATTCATTCTTGATGCAGTGAGAAACTCTCGGGTGGTTGGTTCAAAATTTTGCCTAAATTTTGTTGCAGCGAGATTTACTCTGTCATGCTTGCCTTGCTTGGACTTTACTGTAATTTTCACTCTTTAACTTCATTGTTGATCATGGATCTTTCAATACTATGGCACTAAATAATCAAGGGTTGAATTGAGGGGTTTTAACAAGAAATTAAGCTAAATTGCATTGTTTTCAATGTAATTGCATCATGTTTTTTAAAACTTCCCGTATTAATGCTTATTCCCTTCCTATGTTCACTCACTGGGTTTATACTCACTCTTTTTAACTTCATGTTTTTCAGATTCAAAGATAGTTGGGACCTAGACTGAGGCATCCATTTACACTCACCTTTTGGTACGTACCATGGCATTCAGTAGCTGTACCTTCACCCAAGGTCACTCCACTGTAAGTCAATGAGTCTTTTTGCCTGTGTATACGTACACGTGATGTAAATCACTAAGATACATGTCATAAACAATATATGTTTATTTTGATTAACGTTGCCACTATGAGTTGGCAGTAGGTGACATTATTTTGGGATAATATAATTGTAAGTGGTTCGCTGCCATGTTATATTGTGGAAATAATTATACTTGAGAATTACGAAATATGGCATTTAAAGTGATGGATGGAATGATGAACAGGATCATATAACAAGGCTTGCATGGGCTTGGTGGGCTTCGCTTGTTGGGCCCTTGTGCCGGTCATGGCCCAAAAATTGAGCTGTCACAATAATCAACTCTAGAAGCATTGTAGTCAACCCTCAAGCTTTAGCAATGGCCAGATTTGATTCAAACTTGTGTCTAACAGCTCCAAATCATGCTCTAGCTATAAATAGACTCATTTGAGACATTTTGAAGCAAGAGAAGACTTGAGATAAAGTTTCAAACTTTAGAGAGACTACCCACAAGCTCATCTTCACTCTCTAGCATCCTTTTAGCCTTCCATCAAGCCTTTAAACTTGAATCCTTGCTTTATTCAAGCTGAAATTTCTTCTCTCACTACAAACAACTTTAAAAATCTCAACACCCAACCTTTGTAAAAGAATTTCCTTGCTGAAATTTGTACTTCATTGTAAAGGTTATAACTTAACCTTAAAAAGTTATCTTGTAAAAGTTATCGTTTCCTATCAAAAAGTAAGAATCTTTTGGGGATTGTGTGGATTATCGCTTGATCTTGTAAAAAGCAAAAATCCCTTTTGTGGATTGTAAGGGTTACCACTTGATTACGTAAAAAAGCAAGAATCCAATGTGGATTGTGTAAGGGTTATTGCTGTCACAGCCCAATTTTCGGGCCATGACCGGCGCAAGGGCTCAATAGGCTCAGCCCACTAAGCCCAAGCAAGCCTACTTAATTGATCTTATACATTAATCCCTATTCCTTTAGAATCCAAAACTCAAAATGTTCAAATACCGTTTCTTTGAAAAAAATTCATAAAACCAAATCATACATTCATAATGGCATCATCCACCAATATATTCATAAATAGATTAACAAATAATTCTTAATGTTTCACATTAAATATTCATATACACATAATTAGACCTTGACCGTCAGCGGAGTGACTCTGGGCATGGTTGCTAACATTTAATGTCATGGTAAACCTACCGAGCAATGGATAGGGAGGAGCACCTCGTCCTAGGATCCAATCACCTTTGACTCAGAAAAACCTAAAACATGAATTTTAAAAACGTGAGTACAAACTCAGTGAGTGAACATAGGAAGGGAACAAGCATCAATACAGGAAGTTTTAAAAAAAAAAACATGATGCGCTTATGTTGAAAACAATGCAATTTAGCTCAATTCTTGTCACAACGAAAATCCATTTTTGCTACAGTGAAAATTAAGTGGAAACCATTTCTCAAGTTTTAAAATTCAAAAATCAATGCAACCACAATATAATTTCCAAAACCTCTATATATATAACATATATAAACATACATACGATCTCCGGCCTCACCCCAACACTCTCTCAGCTTATATGCACTCCCACACCGCACATAGCTGGGTCATCATCAGCTCATGTGCACTCCCTACTCAATCATAGCTGGGTCATCATCAGCTCATGTGTACTCCTCCACACATGGCTGGGTCAGCACAACTCATGTGCACTCCTACACCGCACATGGCTGGGTCATAATTATCACGCAAAAGAATCATTTAATGTATAATATAGACATCAACATAATGTAGAAACTCATGAATTCATCATGTTCACATCTCATAATATCAAAACATTTCATCAAGAGCTTGTTCCCATGCAATTTTTAAAGAAAAACCATTAAAATATTTCAAGTGGCTCAATCAAGCATATAATCATTTATTCCAAAACATTTTAATGCAAGTTCCATCACCTGGCAACAACGAGATATTAAGTTGCTATTTGTTCGGAGGTGTCTCTAACTATTTTCACTGGCCGGTCGCTCGTTATTTACTCCAGCACGCCACCACAGTACTCTAACCTTAGCTTTACACTTCTTAGCAATAATACGAACTCAATATATTTAATTACATACGTATGTGGGCAGCACTTCAATCAATTAATCCTTACTCAAATTTATATTTTTCATCCTTTCATGAAACCATCTTCATTTAACTCACATCTTAATACATTTTTACTAAAATTACTTATATCCATTGCTTACGTAATTTCTTAGATTATATCACCGGTAACTTATTTATGATGTCACGTGCCTACTTCAACCTTTCTAAATAATTTTTGCCCAAATCCATCTTATATTTCCGCACATAATCCACATATATGGCAGCAACAATCAATCTCACTTTCACTCGATTATTTCCTAGTTTACATGCATAGTTATCTATCTAACTTTCAATACTTTGTTTCTCAATCCTCCATCCACAATATTCCTTTTTCATTTCTTTCAAACAACATGCCATACAATCTTAATAATTTTCAACTAACTTAGTCAAATAAATCCTTTCAACAACCATAATGCCTCACAATATTCAACTAATCGTAGGCTTTAAAACATAGTGTTAAACTTGCCGTTTTCCTTTTCCACTTTGAGTCCTTCATGTACCCATGGGTTATTGGCTTACATGTTACCAATTTTTCTCCAATCAAGCCAATCTTTGCTGCCACAAGACATTTCTCTAAGTCACTAACTCATTTTCAAAGACTACTCATTTCTCTAAACCTAGAACTCTGATATCAACATTGTCACTAGGGTCGGCTCCATTCGTAGGGGATGACTTTCTCTACAAGCAACCCTTTCCTCTTTCAAAGATGGCAACAAAGGGTACCTATCAGAGCACTCGTAGGGGACTACCCTCTCTACAAGCCCCTAGGTGGAGAGTCATGCTTCGCCACTATTCACACACGATAGTTCCCAGGGATCGGGTTACAACCCTTTGCTCTGATACCAACATTGTCACAGCCTAATTTTCGGGCCATGACCGGCGTAAAGGCCCAATGGGCTCAACCCACTAAGCCCAAGCAAGCCTACTTAATTGATCTTATACATTAATCCCTATTCCTTTAGAATCCAAAGCTCGAAATGTTCAAATACCTTTTCTTTGAAAAGATTCATAAAACCCAATCATACATTCATAATGGCATCATCCACCAATATATTCATAAATAGATTAACAAATGATTCTTAATGTTTCACATTAAATATTCATATACACATAATTAGACCTTGACCGTCAGCGGAGTGACTCTGGGCATGGTCGCTAACATTTAATGTCATGGTAAACCTACCGAACAATGGATAGGGAGGAGCACCTCGTCCTAGGATCCAATCACCTGTGACTCAAAAAAACCTAAAACATGAATTTTAAAAACGTGAGTACAAACTCAGTGAGTGCACGTAGGAAGGGAACAAGCATCAATACAGTAAGTTTAAAAAAAAAACATGATGCACTTGTGTTGAAAACAATGCAATTTAGCTCAATTTCTTATCACAACAAAAATCCATTTTTGCTGCAGTGAAAATCAAATGGAAACCATTTCTCAAGTTTTAACATTCAAAAATTGATGCAACCACAATATAATTTCCAAAACCTCTATATATTTATAACATATATAAACATACATACGATCTCCGGCCTCACCCCAACTCTCTCTCAGCTTATGTGCACTCCCACACCGCACATAGCTGGGTCATCATCAGCTCATGTGCACTCCCTACTCACACATAGCTGGGTCATCATCAACTCATGTGTACTCCTCCACACATGGCTGGGTCATCATCAGCTCATGTGCACTCCCTACTCGCACATAGCTGGGTGCGGAATATTTTAGCTAGTAAATTTTTTTCTAATAAAATATTATTATTTTTTTATTATTTCCTCGCATGCAGAATATTTTATCCCAACTGTTCCTTTCATCTTTCATCACTTTCAAACATTATAATTAACCTCAATTGGCATCCAATAAGCTTTATTTGTCACCACATCAAGTACAGGGTATTACAATCGCTTCCCATTAAAAAGCAAAAATCCTTGTTAGTAGATTGAAATTCCTTGGTTACCAATTGAGTGGATGTAGGCATCGAAAAGCTAAACCACTATAAATTGTTGGTATCTCTCTTTAGTTTTCACATTATTATTTTATTGTTTATGTCACGACCTGGTACTCCTCTCGAGCCCTTGACAACCGTCGTCGTGTCTCGATCGACACTCATTACTCGAAATGTCAACCGGAACCCCGTAAGGCTTTAATATCAGTTTCTCATTTCCCCTGTGAGTAACTATTGCCAAATATCATGTTCCAAAAGATTTTAAGCTATTTCCAACTTAAATCAATAAAAAAAATTATTTCTGTCTCACAGGGGCATTTTGGTCATTTTTCCTCAAAAATCTCGAAACCACTAAAACCATTTTTCATTTTAGTTGGGTACATCACTAACTCCACACACACGTATACACGCAGATTCAAATGTTCATATTCCTCATTATGTATACAAGTCCCTGTTTTCAAATACCTTCAGACTAATTTCTCTTTGTTCATTCCCATCCATAACCAAGATTCAATAGAATAATCTTCATAATTCATACAAATTCTCATCATGCCTGTGCACAGTTCCACATCATTTACATACTTATACTCTCTTCTTATCATTTCTAATTATAAGCTTAAGTTTCCTTGTACTATATATCATTGCATCATAATGTCCTCTCATTGAATTATAATCTATTATGCGTGTATGCTTTATAATCCCATTGATACTTCAAAAATTTTCCTTGACTTGATCATTGCATGTTATGCAATACCTTAATTCCTAAGAGTCATCCTTATTCCTCGATTATCTTTCATGCCTCTTACATATATTGTATCCTTATTGGATTCCGATATTGATTTGTCACTTAAAACTCAGATTCATTTGAATCATGTATGCCTCAAGCATTTCGAATTCCAATTTTACATAATATATTAGGAAAGTTTCATTATCTTACTTCATTATCAAGGTCAACTTCAATCATCCTTTGTTCCACTCTTTCATATGAACATAACATCATTCTCCCTTAGCCAATTTATAAATTGCACTTGAAATTGCAAAACTTGAAACTAGATTCTCCTCAAGTACCTTTCAATGTTAATATGAATATCACTCTCAACTTATGGCTTTCTTTTTATAACCACATAACTTAGTGCTTGCTTTCACGAGATCCATGGCAGAACTTCTCTTGAGTATTTCCTTGGGGATATCTATCTCAAATTTATGTCTCACAACATGTGATCACTTAACCCGTAACTTAGCCATTTATGTGGCATCCCCTTCGGGGCCAACTCCAAGGTATTGTTATGTCTGGATCCCCATCACTTCACTTACTCGAAACCCCGCGCCTAAAGGCAGCACCACAAGCCCTACAGGACCTTCTCGCCAAGTTTCAAACCCTGGACCTTTTTCTCCGCCCCCCCCCCCCC
>NC_030852.1:18661995-18696328 GCF_000208745.1 Theobroma cacao
AAAAATAAGTTTAAACATCTAAAACCTTCATTTAAAATGAAATTATGATTATTTGGATATAATAAAAAAATAAAAGAAATATTCAATAAAATATTCTATTTTCTTATAAAACAATATTTTTAGAGTTATACGTAGATAATTTTTACAACGTAAAAGCAAAATAAACTCATACATACTGTAATACAGATAACCAAAGCATAAATTTTAATTTACAGTGACATGTGGGCCCACGAACGATCAAAAGTATCAAAAGCGATAAACCTACAGTTTTTAAGGATGCAAGTCCAATTGTAGCCCTCAACAAAGTAAGCTATCTACCAACTATCTTGAGCCTGAAATGGGTAGAAAGGAAGGTGGTGAGATTATATAATCCCAGTGAGTAAACAAATACCATCTAAAATATCTAAAACTGAGTAAATTGAGACATATTAAAATCGATCATCATACTGTAATTTATCACCTTTCAACTCATTTCAACCAAATAAAATCAATTCATATAAATCGAGTAATCAACATGGCTTATGAATTTCTTAAAACTTTGGCTCGTGCCAAAATCATTCTCATACTCAGTTATTAGGGATACCTTGGCCTGTGGCTATCCCAACCGAGTCTGCCAAGGCTGTTAAAAATTTCGTATACACATAAATATATTTTTATTTTAAAAACATAGTCGTTCCTTGGCGTTGGCTGAGTTCACCCTCATGTGGTGGTTTGGCATGAAGTGAACTTTAAAAGTGTACTTCGGAAGTTACCCTACAAGCCTCTCCGACCGAGGTAAGAATATAATAGGGTTACCGTGCCCTTCTAATAGGCTAGTCCACGGAACCCGCCCACTGTAGCAAGTTAAACCCACCAATTCAATAAAATCTCAACCGCATGACATGGCAATTATATCACAATCCAGCCTCTCAAGGCTAAATACACAGTTCATATATTTTCAGCACATTTACCAATTCAGCCATTCATGTAAATATTGTCATAAGCCATTCGATTCAAACCATGAATTTACAACACATGAAAACAGTCTCCAATTACTCTATTTTCAAAACCATCATTCAATCTTAAGACAATTTTATAAAATCATTTTCATTTAATCTCATTTTGCTTATAAAACATAAAGATTTACCATTTAAGCTCATTTTCCATAAAATCACAAAATCGGATAAAACCACTTTAGATAATTAAGATGATAGTAAGGTTACTCATTATTTCGGGAGTCAAATTTCAAGTACTCCGATTCTTGATCCTCGGGTACTATCTCTTTACTTTTGCCAAATGCTCACCACCTAGACATAATGCACAATAAGCCATTTACTACATTTGTGCTAAATTGTTATAGAACCAATTCAGGGTTTATACTAATGTATGAAATGGGATGCAAATTATTCGGATTATCGTCTAAACACGGTGCTCTACACAAATTCAATTGTGTACCTAAATAAAACGGTATTGGCCTAATTCGATCTATCACTCGATTAATTGGCCAATATGTCCAATTTAACTCCAAATAATTCTATTTTTCTTTCAATTCTCCAAATCATCAAACACAAATTAAAAAACTTGAAATATGGCAAAATCATCCTCACATTTTCTCTTGGAAAATTCGGCCATGGTGGGTGCATCAATACTATAATTTTTTCCTACTTGATTCTCACACCATAAATCACTAATTCCTAACCAAATCACTTGAAATAAAATCAAAATCATCCTCAATATTCCACATGAAGAATTCGGCCAATGATGGGTGATGGAAGAACATGAATTTTTCTTACTTAATTTTCATGCTACACATCACCAATCAACTAAAAACACTAAAAGACATTGAAATCTAACCAAATCAAGCATCAAAACCTCTCTCTAAGTGTTCAACCAGCAAGAACCCATCATGAAATCATGTGATTCAACCATGGAAAATGCAAAAGAATGTATGGGATAGGTAGATCACAAGTCAAAATCAAGAAATTTTACCTTTGATTGCTTGATTACTTGAAATCCACCAATTTTCTCTTGAATTTTCACCCTAGAGTTCTTGTTCTTTCTTTTCTTCCTTTGTTCTTCCTTTGGCTGGCCATATGAAGAGAAATGGGCTGATTTTGTGCTAATTTATAAGGAAAATAATAAATGGATGAGAATTTGACACATGTCACCATTCCATTGGTCCATGTGTCATACTTACCCATTAAGCAATCTCTCTCCTCCACTTAAATTTTCTCAATTATCCATGATAATATTGGGTAAACTCCATGTGCTGGACAAGTGTTAGGTGGTGTAAAATTACAATTTTGCCTATTTTGCCCTTATGCTCGAAAAAATATCGAAATTAAAATTTTTCACTTCTCAAACTCAAATTATGTTCTAAATAGTCAATCTTGATCAAAAACTTCTTCCAACATTCCAATTTTAACATCGGGTGGCAAAATGACCATTTTACCCCTGGATCATGAAAATTCCAATTTAACACCAAATCGGTCCCCGAATTCCGAATCACCATTTTAAGTCATTCTAGAGTTTTAAAATTCTCAATTTCATCTTAAAATCTCTATTTGGACTAATTTGAGGCTTAAATCAACTTAATTGTACCATTTGGTACATTGCCGTCCTTTGACGATTTCTGAGGTACCTAAGTAAACAAACATGCATTCTTATATAGGAATGGCATAATAAATATATTGTAGAGCAGGGCTTGATAGTTTATACTTGCCTTAGAAAATAGATTTATATTGATTTTTTTTTTCACTTAGAAAAATATTTTTGCTTGATTCACTGTATTTATACTTAGATATTTATGGTTAGATATTTGCTTTTAGTGTTAGAAAACATTTTTGGGTAAAAGGGTTTGTTTTTTATAAATATATTTTTAAAGTAATTTTATAAATACCAATTCACCATCCTCTTAGTATATTGTTATTGAGAAATCAACAACATTGCTATTTAAAGAAAGCAACAACACATAGTGAACATAATGAGTATTACAACTATATCGGATGCATAGTAATGAAAGTAATTCAAAATAAGTGGCAAGATTTATAGATTAGTATATCCCTTGAGACATTCTTAAGAGTTTGACTTGGTAATTCAAAAATGAAAAATGTAATTAAGAGGTTTTCCTTTTAATCTTTCCTTAAAATACTAATATTTTTCTTCTTTTTTTTTCTCAAAAAACACGTGACACAATTTTAAGTTTCACTAAGTTCCAATACATCAATAAGGCTAAGTACCTATCAATTACCTCAATATATGTAATTGGCTAACATGTTTCGAAATCAATTATATGTTCTTATCAATTACTACTCTTGGTGTATACATAGAAGTCCTGTCCATTCATTAAAAAATACTAAAAACTCAACACTCCTCTCCAAGATACTTTCTCTCAAGCTCTCTCTTAACTCTTCTGAAATACTTCTTATTATTTAGTTCTTTCTACCTTATTATCTACCTTGCTCCACCACTATACTTTTCTAAATCTTATTCATCACCTCTTATCACAAACATTTTAAAAACTGCTCTAATCTTATTCTCCATCCAACACTAAGCATTTTAAAGACTTCCAAGTTCACTCAACTCTTTCCACCTTATTTACTACCTAGCTCCGGTTTTACACTTTCCATATCGTTTTCCTAGAATTTATCATCTTCTATCATAGCATTCAACATTTCCAAATTTCTCTGATTTTTCTTTCTTTCGCCTCTAATGCATCTTGTTTTACTTGTTGAAATCCTACCTCTCTTCCTATCATAGAACCCCTCTCCTCTCCACTATGAATACATCTGGACCTCTTTTTCTCACTTCATTGCACTAACTTCTCTTTATGTTAGCCTCAACACAATTTTAAGCAATTACCCCATGATATACTATAATAAGAGATATATTCCCGGGATCGCGCAACCGAGTAGCAGGAGGCAGGGGGGTCTTTCGCAGTTGAAGATCTCCAAAAAATCCAACTTGCATAGTTTATTTGCAGCATTTCCTTGAGCGAAGAAGGCATGCACAAATACATTATCTACATATATAATACAAGGTAAATAAATTAATAAAACTATTAAAAGAGGAAAGGAGGCAAATTATGTATCATAAACTCCTCTCTCGGAACCATTCCAGCTTTTGAGAATGAGATGCACAACAAACTTCGCAAAAGCGCATAAGCTAAAAGAACACTCTTTTCATTGTAAATATGCTGTAATCCTAATGGAGCAACCTGCAGAAGCAATCCATCTTGACTGATTCTTGTAACAACTAGAACCAATTTCAAGTATTCTCCCATTACAAACTAAACTTACAACTCTGTATACCAATAACTTCACCAAAAAAATTGAAGCCAATGCATTTGAGACCACTCGGAATCCATATCTCTAACAGAAGAAACAACAACGCATCCTCTCCTAGTGTAAAAGAAATGCCAACACTCACCTAAAAAATAGGTGGAAAATTGAAGAATGATACAAAATGAAGAATAAATAAAACAGCAAATACAAGATCATGTAATTTTGGCTAATAAACAAGATGGGGCCTCAGCAAAACAGCCCCTCCAATATTTCCTTGATTCTTTCCATTATGATACAGGTAACATATTCAACTCAAGTGGCTTTAACGCTCCCTGAACAATCTCTTGAACTGTTCGATTACGACGACAAACATCAGATAACTCTTCAACTGGGACCATCAGGGCATTGACATCAGCCCCAGAGGCAGCATCTGACAATGCTTTCAAAAATCTTGAGCGCTCCACCTCCTTGACGGCAGTCAATGGGATCAATGAAACACTTTCCTTGGCCCACTCCAGGGCTTGCATCCCATATGCTCGAGTCAATGCTAGAAGTGCATATGCCACCTGCAGTAGCAAATAGCCCCATAAAACATGCATGAATGATATTTATGCCGATAAGGTTTAACTTATTCTACTAATCATTAATGTATCAACGTCAATGTGCATAAAAGATAGAGAATACAACAAAGCAGAGAAGCTACCGTTTCTAATCGAGAACTTGGGAGTGCTCCTGCTAGGGCTGCCACCAAAATTCTGGTAATGGAAGCACCTCGCGGAATAATCACACTATCCCTGATAGATAAAAACTGTTCTCCCTTGCTGGACTTTGCAAGATCAAAAATATCAGACAAGAAGGTCAAAACGGAATTGGAGGCCTCCCTGCAAATTAAAAATGGTCACAAAATAAGTCTTTAAAACATGTATTATAAAATCATATTTACCTTTGATGGTAATTGAATGTCATCTCATTTTGGGACATGGTAAAATAATTTCCTCTTTCCCTTCTTTGGTCATCTCAAAATTCATTTATTTCTCCTTCCAAGTACCATTTTTAAAAATGATTTTTACATTTTTTTTTCTTTTTGCATTAAAAGAAACCATAAAACTTCAAGTATTTAATATTTGAGGAAGGTTCAGAATGTCAATATAGATGGCCAAAAGTTAAAGGTTTCTCTTAAAACCGCATGCCAAATTAAAACAAAAATATTCAATTGAAGACAAACAGGAGGAGCAAACACATATCTGATAAACCTTTTGATTATAGGCTAACTAAATGTCAGCAACAAGTGTCTTACAAGAAGGATGTACCACAGGTATGTGCAACGGACATAAATATACACAGACAAACCCAGAAATAAGCTCATGAAATAAATACAAGCAGCAAGAAAGAAAGAGGCTATACCTGTGCTGTACTGTGATCCCAATCATTGAGCAATCAACTAAAGCTGGAAACACAGCAGAAGGGATAAATAATTGAGGACAATAACGAATGCACCTTGATGCCAACAGAAAACAATCATCTGCTATGTCTGGTCTTGTAGTGAATTCCTGCAGCAACAAAATATGTACAAGTTGACCTATTTGCAAATTTAAATAACAGAAAAAACAAATACACCAGTCATTGAAACCACACCTTAATATTTGTGAGAAGACATGTTGTGTGCTTGAAGAGTGCTTCAATCATATTTTTTAGGTAGCTTGCACAAGAGGGCTCAGAGCCAAATATCTGCAGCACAAGTGTCACTGACTTCTCAACATTTAATCAAAATGAATAAAATGTAAAATTAGCAATATCAACAAAGAAAGACATACCTTTATAACTTCACTTGAGAGATATAGGAAGCATGGCTGGTGGTGTTGTTGATACAGGCCTTGAATTTCTTCAAGCATTGCTCCAATTGTGATGCCCATAAACCTTCCAGAAGTTCTCACCTAGTAAAAAAAACTTTGAGATCATTGCCACTGCCTAGTAATGCTGATTATTTTCAGACAAGTGAGTGCTAAAAGGAAATTCATTCACTTTCTTTTTCTTCTCTCCCAGGTTATGGGAAATATGCCATGGAATTAACATGATCCTTGGATTTGATCCCAATGCCTGTGAGGTGCATATGTCACTGGACAGGGCACCAAAACCTCTGGGCAAAACACCAGGCCCAGCTAAGAATACACCTGAATAACATACTTATAGCAACTACCCCTACAGAGTAAGGACTACCATTCCACTTGACCTGTAGTAATTACACAATTAATTTAACAACTTGCTAGAGCCATTCAGATACCATCCTCTAGAGATGCACATGTTATCATTTGGGACAGTTAGGCTGCACACCCACCCAAAATACAAGGGAAGAAAATGTAGAATATGAATTTAAGAGAAGTAGAACTACAGAAAAATCAAATGGAACAGATTCAATTCACTTAAGAAAGTAAAACTCCTTAGCTTAAGTAAAATGGTAAGAGGCATACCACATTCCACAGGCAAACAAACTAATTCAACAGTCACATACTGAGAATATAATTATATAATTAAGGAATCCAATTTGCAACATAACATAGACGTTGATGGGAGAATGCCGAATTTGTATCTAAGATGTGTGGCAGAATGTTAATTGACAATCAAACTTCTAAATTCAGCTATTAAACATCCACTTTTTCTGAGCCAACTCAATAATACTAAAACAGCACAGCAGACTCACAGCATATTTGCAAGCACGACAAAGAGACTCCATAGTACGCATGTCCCAAGCACGGCTGCATCAGAAGCATTGAAAGCTCAAATCAGGTAAAAATCAGAAAACTAGGACATTGACACTTTGATGATCTATTTAGGAAGTTGTTCAATACTTACAGATCAAATATGGCTTTAAATATTGGCCAAAGCCTGTGGATAGCATCTGCGACTGCTCCAGGGTGATTTACATACCTAGAATTGGTTCCAGTTGCATGGTAAGAAAACCTCAATAAACCAACAGAAACCATAAAAAAAGAAAAGGGGGAGGGCAGAGGGAGGGAACATTTATCTCACCGAAAAATATATGCAAATCGATCAATGTGAACTGTTAATTCACGAGCATGTTTCTTCTCTAAAACTTCTGGACCTTGGTTGATAACTTCCTAATAATCATGTCATAAAAATGATCCATTGTCAACAAAAACAAAATTAAGTATTATACAAATTAAGCTCACGGGAAACAAATTAACCTGTAAAGGAGTAACAATTGATGAGCACAGTTCCTCCAAGGCATCCTTAGCAGACTCTGGTGGAAGTTCGGTAATAACCATACTGAGGAAATAATTTATCAGACATTAATAAAACAAGTGGCCAATGTAAAACTATAAGTAACCATCCATATCTTTAGCCCCTATAGTTGCTGAGTAGCAAACCCACCTCAAAGCTTCAACTAAGTGCAATGAGTCCTCAGCAGAGCCCTTAAAACTACCTTCCCCATTAACTGCTGTATAGTATATATGGAAAAGCTGTTTACAATAAGCACAAAGCTTTTTACGGCAATCTGCATTCAACAGAAACCATTTGAATCCACAGTTAAAATTTTAAATGCAGAATCATAAAGCAAAACATCTTCACCCTCTTAAGTATCAACTCAGGTGGCTTTTTGATCATTTCCAAGGATATCCCATTAATTATTTACAAAGATTACACATATACATACATTATATATATGTATGTATGTGTATATAATATATATTATGATGCCGACAGCAAAGTTCTTCCATGCTTTGTGCTCTTTTCCTTATTTTTCCTCTTTTGGTGGCTGTTTATTTCTTTTCTTTTTCTTTTGGGGAGGGAGGCAGGATTCCATCATACGCATCATGAGTTCATGATTCTTGAAACTCAATATAAAGATAAAAAAAGACCGGAACAGAAATTAAATTTTACGTCCCACAATTAATTTCTATTATTCAGGAACCAATCCTAATATGATTTTAAAAAAAAAAACTAAATAACAGATCTAACCAAAACACTTAGGTATCATTTGTCACATTTTGACGGTAGTTCCATTCTGTAGCAGCGCATCAACAAAATGTTGAAACAAAGATGTATCTCATGCTACATGAAAGTACAACAAGCACCTAGAGCAATAAATATTGTGGTTTAAAAAAGCCCAAATTGGGAAAGTAGACCTGAAAAATGCTGTGAGAAATTGTTCTGGAAATTTGTGGTTTGAGATTTTAAGTGTTTGGCATTGCTGTGAAACAATGTTGTGTAAAGTTAATGTCAAAAGAGGAAATGATGTTGAAAATTAAAGAATAAGCCATTTTCAATACTATTTAAGTAAATTATTATTAAAATTTAGCAAAAAATAAATTATTGTGAGGTTTAATTTTAAAAATTTGTACAAAAGAACACTTAAGATTTTCTTAAAAATTTTAAATTACTTCAAGCTAGAAACTAAATAGTTATATTCCCTCCATATTTTCATTTTAAGTTCTGTATTTCCATTTTAAGTTTAAAATATGTCAATTTGTATATAAAAGGTTGTTGCTTACTTCAAGCTCAGTTGGTAGACGGACTGATGGAAGAAGATGAAGAAATTAATTGAAGGGTAATTTTATCATATTTCAGAATAGGAATGGGTATTCAGTACTTTCCTCTCCAAACTATGGGTTGCAAATCACAAAAGCACCTTGGAGGTGATTGCGCAGTTGGTTCAAATATTGCTGCCAAAAAATTTCTTTTGCACTCAAACCATGATGTGTTTGGCATTGTGTTGGCCACCAAAAGCTGCATTTGGGGAGCCAAATGCAATGCCAAACCACCTCTAAGCCTTTTATTACAAGCATAAATATTCTTTAGATCAACTTGTCCTGGGATGCGTACCATGACATTCCACAAGGTAGATAAAGAAAGCAGTAAAATAGTTAACAAGAGGGATACCATACCATCGCAGATGTGTCTAAATGCCAAAGCAGCAGCTGCTGCAGAATCTTCAGAGGTACGCATGCCGCTCATGAGGATATCAATCACCAAAGGCAATTTAGAGAAACCACTTAGTGCAGCATCAAGCCACTTAGAGTATGCTCCAATGATTAAGCAAACTGACATATTTTACATACACATCATTCTTGATTAGCGAGGATGAATTCAGATAACAGACTATAAAATTTAAAAATAGTTAGAACACTACTTTGCAATCTTTATAGCTGTGCCTCTTCAAGACTGCCAGATGAGAGCAGGCATTTTGGACTTAGAACACATCCACTGGCCTTGGAAGGAGATGTTCACCATCTCCACCCCACACTGACCTTGTCCCCAGTCTGGGGGAGGAAAAGAAGATAAATTCACAGATTATGAAGCGATAGATTACCTGTTTGAAGCAGCTGGGCCTGATGAGGAAGTTTAGAAAGCAAATCCATAACCTACAAAAGCAATGACACCACAAAATGTGTATTCTATGGATTATAAAGTAACATATGATTTCAAAACATAAGTGCGAATAAGATGACAGCAAAATTCAAAGATCATACACAATTAGCACTTCTCAAGTTTGAACTTGCATGTAGTAAAACTCTCAGACTGCCAATGATTTCCAGAGCACAATAGTACCAGAAGAGCCACATAACTTGTAGGAAATTATATTTTTCATATTATAGGCGAGTCACATTGAACATTACTCAATACTGCAGATGCATATATGAAAACATAGAGGTGGAAGATAATGTTAAGATCCCAACCAACTAACGGCTTCTCACTTCCAGGGACAATATCAATATGATGTATTAAAACAGAAAGCACATAGGAGGAATCTAAGGATCATTCATACCTGAGGCATCACGTTTGCTTCAACAACTGAAACATAATTTGATATAGCTCGAATGCAAAATAAAGCAGCCTCAGCCGGACGCCATTCATTGTGTTCATTTCCACAGCAAGATATAGCCTTGGTAATACAAAAAAGAGAACTCAATTTAGCATTATGGACTTTCTAAAGGATCATAGCGTCAGTAACAGAGTAAATTGCAGTTCTAAATTTCCCTGAAAGGCCAATCAAAATTAAGTTGTATAGACAAAACTAAACCTCCACCTTGTTATTCCAAATTGTTTCCTGTCATGCAAATATTATTCTTGGCAAATATGCCACGAGTTCCAAAAATATGCATATAGTTACAATTCCAAGATTGTAATCATTTAAAAGAAAATGGAATGAAGAAAATCAGTGATCAAAAGTTTTCAAGCAATTTATTGATCCTCATTCAAAAGCACCGAGATGGCCATTGGAACTTGGTCAAAATCACCAGACCAGGCCACAAGATGCCATGGTAGTTTGCCCAAGTCACCACAGATCAGGTCCCACGTAGCACCAAGAAAAACTTAGGTTGTTTATATTGCAACCAAAGCAAATAATAAATACCTCTACAAGCTTCATGTACAGAATTTGCAGTGTCGCATCACCACCTAAAACTGAAGCTGCATCACTTAACACATCCGCAACAGCTAGCATCATAACAGATCCCGTCAGGGTCTCATCAAAGCCAAAACATCTCTTTCAAATAAAAAACAAAAAAAACAAGGATGAAAAACGATTCTAATAACCTTTACATTCAAAATATTACTAAGACCAAATCACAGACAGAAGACTAGACAAAAAAATTACACTATGTCAGTATAGACTAATTGAATTATCTAGTCACCTATTCTAACAATTCGATAACAGCCTACTGATTCAGTTATAGAGAAAAAAATGTACAGAAAGGTTAATCCTAGAAGCAAACTTCATGTTACATAATAGGAAACATGCAAATAATCTAACATCAATTAATGAAATATAATATTGCAGCTAGAGAACTCTTTTCTTTGAAGTGATAAAAAAAATCAACCATGTACTATGTGATGGAACGAGGAATCAAGAAAATATCATACTGTTCAGGATTGCAAAGGATGTAATGAGACCTGTTTGAGGGATGGAACAAGGAAAATGCCCAGATTTTTTTTTAATAAAAATTTCTTGCTATTTAATTAAACATCCTAACACATAAGTTCCATCAACCTAAAAAATTCTAAAGAACATGTACATGCTGGTTCTAATAGGTGATGGTATATAGTACCTATACAATCATCAAGGTAAGCTGGTAGCCCACCTAAGAAACCAAGAGCATCTAATCCCTAATGTATGAACAACATCCGCTATATAGTACTTAGAATTTGATTTGCAGAGTCTATTTCCTTGGGAGGCACCAGCCTGTGGCTTGGCCATCTGCTGCACATGTCACACTGAACAGGCAACTTAGATCTACAATTAGACATTCAATATCCTTGCATTAAATGCAACAAAATAACAAACTAAAAACCATTGTTGGCTCCAAAATCTAGCACTGATAGGATGCTGAAATTAAGGCTCAGTAAACATTAGGCAGTCCCATAACGTAATCCAAACCATTAATCTTTAACACTTTTATTTTAGCATTTCATGTTTGATAGAAGGAAAAATTAAATAAAAGGCCCATAATTATCTACAATTATTGCAAATTTTCCCACCAAAGTAAGAAATATGCAGCACAAGCACTCATTAAGCTCATAAGACGTTAGAGCTTTTATTCAGTAACCCCTGACTCAAATGAGATGCCATCTAATGAACATCCCAAGTTACAATAGAACAAACATTCCAACTTCAACATTATCAAGTCTAAATAAACAGCAGCATATTAAGCCTTCCAATTACTCAAAATTGTTGTCGGAAATCCAGAAACTCAGCTAAACACTGAATCATAGTAGGAGGAACTCTTAAATGATATCTCTTGACTGTCACATTTTGACCAGTTACAAGAAAGCTATGCAACTTACTTAACGAAAGGTGGACTTCTTTGCAATAATAGACTTTTCTCTATGGTCACCTTCCCTACCATAAAAGGACACTGATCTTTCAACTTATTTGTTGTGCATGATTTTCCTTCTTATGTAGATGCTATACTTAACCAATTGAAACAAAACTATAAAAACTTCGGTAAACAATTACAATTCACCTGATAATCAGCCAAAGTAATTTCCATCATCTTCAGTTACAAGATAGTCTTAAATCAACTCTTCAAATTACACAAGCACAAATCGTTCCCTCGAGGGAGCACATAATCATCGTAAGTCAAGAGCCAACAACAGCTGATTCCCTTCCATTTGAGTGGAAGACGTACCAGAATAGCTAGCTAGCAGTTGCTGAAGCAACAATTATTGAGAGCAAATTATAAGAATAAAGGACCTAATTTACAAACCAAAACTCAATGACACTTTACATAAGAGATACACTTGATAAATTTATGATTATGCAGGTGACCAAATGATGCTTTGGTTACTTTAGACACAAAGATGAAGCGTATATAGATAGTAAGTTCTTAACAGAAGACATGAATTAAACTTAAACCAAGCCTCATAAACATCCCAGTGCACTAGCAAGGTAAAGAGAGAGACTTACAAAAGAATCTATCAAATTGAACAACTTAAAGTGGTTCAGAGACAAGGTTTGTCAGAAACATTCAGCTAGAGAGTAAACAAACTTTTATAAGCATATAAAATATCCACCAATGAACAAACCAACATGGAACGAAAGTCACCACAAGAAGAGGCTAGGCACACCAGAAAGCGATTAATTCAATATTACCATGCCCTTCAGCAAGAACTTCACTCTCAATTGATTCATGGGAAGACCCTATTTCTGAAATTATTTCAAAATCATGAAAACTTACTAAGCTAGAAGAACATGCAGTTTATGATATTAGATTCCATGCTTAGAGTTCTCCCTCATACAATCCACTTGGAATCTACATCCATCAAGCGCATTAGAGATTGCCCTAGCAATAGTGTTCTACATAATTTGGAATCAGCTCATTGATAAAATGCAAATAATAAGCTGTGAGCTGCCTCCACATGCCTTGTAAGTGACATGATAGTAGGAAAATGTTATAGGAATATAAACAAAAATACCAAATTGAAATGTGAAAAACTTTGAGGATTACCAGTATTGTTGGGAACTAAACCCTCACATTGACAAACAAATGGATAGATATATAAAGCTTCTATCCCTTTATCTTAAAGTTTTACACAAACTATTTAGATATTTGTTTAACTGTTGCTAGATAAAGAAGCAAGGGAAAATTCAGTCATATGCATACATACATACCACAGACTTGTCAATATATGAGTTTGTACAGGTATAACCACATGCACATAATATACATTCAATCTTATAATTCACATGTCCATGTTAAGATAATTAGGAGATGTAACGTCGAGCACAGCGCATCAATGTCAAAATACAGCATCACAAAGAGAGCTTTAAAAGTCATAAGAAATACACCCAAAATCCCATGTTTGCCACTCCTTAAAACCATCCAATTGGATGTGGGTTTTACTCAGCCATTTACAAGGCTTTTCACAAGAAAAACGTAATAGCCAACACAAAAGAGCCAATTATTACCATATCTAGTCTGTTTGAATTCCTTGAGATCCTCATATGAAAGATCTTGATAGTCTTGCGGATATTGAACTCGGGAGCTAACCTGTGAAGAAAAACCATGGCACTCCAAAGTCTGAGCCAATAGAAATATACAATTTCAAAAATTGATCATGTAGTTCATTCTTTTGCATTCAGTTGAAGTTTATCCGCGGAATATTTGTTGGCTCCTCTTCCAATTCAGAAAAGATAGATATGTCACAATAAATATACCTCATATCTAACACTGATTTTCACAAAATACTTGTTCACAAATACAGGACACTGAAGCAAAGAGCTAGACTCATGCAAATCCCTCAAAACAGCCAACTACACCCGATCAGAAAAACAATAAGGATGGAACAAATATTGTATTCTACAAATTCTTATGGTAACAATCCCCCTAAACTAATTTAAAGAATGATATGATTATTAGACAGCCACCATATCAGTTTTTGGATAACAGAGAAGCAGGGCTTTAGCCTCTGCAAACTTGCTGATGCTCCATAGGTGACACCAATGTAGTCAAGGCACTCACCTAGGCACTAAGGTGAGGAACAAATAAAAAAACGTACCTCATGGCACGCTAGGTAGGCAACATTTTTCAGAAGTTGCCACTGGTGCCTAGGAACACCTCTTTGCCAGGCAAGAGGTGCCAAAAGCATTGCCTAAGTAAATTGTCTCTTTAATATCTAGAATTTCTTCTTTCACTTATTAAATTTTTATGCTTGAGCTTTGAATTTTGCAAAAAGGAAAATACATGGATTTTATACATGCATAAATAGGTTTACTAGTGTCTATTCGTTGGAGATGGAATTGCCTCTTTGTTTACTTCTAGGTTTTCTACATAATAAAAGGAAAGATTGCTGAAGTTGTTGGCTGCTTTCATTGTGCAGAACAAATCTATAAAAGGTATATAATTTATTTTCTCCTCCCCTCTCTATCTCTCTCTGCCTATATGTTTCTGCTTCTAATTTTCTCTTCCTTTTTCTTCTAATAACTTCATGGAGAGCATGTGTCTCTGCTTTCATCATATAGATATAATAACAGACCATAGACAATTCTGCTTTTCTCTGCTAAAACATTTAGATAATAAAAATAAAGGATACAGTGCCACCATTTCTATGTTCTTAAATAGAGCAACCCCTGTTTTTATAATACAAGAACTTTGTATGTAGTAACACCTTGATTTACTCAAGCAAGCATTTTTTCTTAGCATCCAGCACCCTGGGCAAAACAAGGTCCTTAGCACCCTCCAGGCACCTTTCACCTTTGACTACATCAGGGACACTACAATAGCTTTGACCTTTAACTAAAGACGCTACCAAAACTGAATACTCAAAATAGTGAAAAAGCAGACTCACCAAGGATACGAGAGACTCATAGGATTGATGAAAAACTTGAAGCCTCCGGTTTCTCTCAGCTTCAATAGATGCTTCATCACCAAATGAAATATTGGAATTCCTAGTATTCAAGAAAATTTCAAATCAATAACAACTCATAAAACTAGACAATGTTCCGCGTGGACTAACCTTTTTGTCAAGATAACCTGAAGACTATGCCAAAAATTAAAGGTCATTGAAGCAATATCATATTCTGGAAGGGAAGCAACTTCTAACAAAGCATTCACTATCATCATTGCTTCATTCGAACCTGAAAAGAAAATCCATCAATCAAGAGGGACCGAAATAAATCACAGACAAAATTCTCAATATTCTTCATGGAAACAAGAGTTGCACTAATTTTACGCAATCTACTGTTAAGAGGTGAAAACTGAAAAGTATTCAACACTTGTTGAAATTAGTATATAGTAATGTTATTTTACCAGTTGCAATTAGTTCGACATATGAATCACCCATATCTGCAAATAATCGAGCAATGGCTTTCACATCTTCCTCATCCTGAAAGCACAAAGTACAATTTGGGAATTAAAATATCAAAATACAATAATTTTTCAAATATGTAATGATGTTCCAACGAGAATCCACAAGCAAAGTGGTCCGAAACTTCTGCTAGTGAAACAAAACATTATAGATGGTTGGCAACCTTGGAAGAATCACAAAAAGAGAAACAATACAGCTATAAAAAGAATTTAAAAGGAATTAAGTCAACATCATTCTTTCAATATAGAGCACTAAGGATGCCAAAAATTACACTGTTAAACACATTTCTGTCTTCTATGACATATACAAGATATATTCGTCCCAATAATACCAAATTGCAGCTAATTAATAAAGTTAGTTAAACATCTCAAATTCCATTCATATGTTTGAATCAGAGAATGAATTGGCTCATACTTTCTCCCTTTTAGGTCAAGGCTAATGAATAAATTTAATTTTACCATGTGGTGAGAATGATTAATTTATTGACAACATGATATTTGATGTCTCCAAGATCAACATATGGCATGTTTTACAAATTAGAGATAAATGTATATTGTTGATGAATATTTACCTAACCAACCAAGACCTAACTTTTGGCGCTGGACCCCTCCCCTCTCTCTCTCTCTCTCTCTCTCTCTCGCCCCCCTTCCCGCCTTTTTTTTCCTCCTTNTTCCCTCCCGGCCCCCCCCCCCCCCCACACAGAGGGAAAAATGACACTAACACTATATTTGGATTGAAGTTAGTAAAGGAAAGGGAAGGAAAAGAGGGGTTTCTAAGGAAAGGAACTGATAATTCATTCCCTTGTTTGGATAGGTAAAATGAGTAAGGGAAAGGAAAGGGAGGAACTATGAAAATCCTTTGTTTGTTCAAGGAGTGGAAAGGAACGGAAAGAGTACATTATATTGCATCACTCCAATTATATCCTTTCTAAATAAAATGTATAATATATCATGTGAATAATTTTTAGACGAATTAAGTAAAGTTGAAAATGAAAGGAAAGAAAAAGAATTTCAACTAAAGAAATGTATTTTTTATTAATCCATAAAGGAATGCATGTTTGGAACTATTTTATACAATTATTTTTTTTTCTCGAAGTTAATTCCAAAGAGAAAATTCACAAACCTAAATATGTCTTATTAAGACAAAATTATAAACTTGGATAATTAATTTCATACAAGTTTAACAAGCTCCACTATAGGCATTATATCTCCAACAGTCCATTCTTCTTCTCTTCTTGCCAGAACTTGTGAAGTAATAAAATGGCAAAAAATTCAAGACCCAAGCATAAATTTAGAGAAAAGAAAAAACAAATCAAGGGTATGATTGCCTAAACCAATAATAACTACTAATTTATTTTCATATAAAACAAAGGAAATATGCTTAAAGAAAGAACAAAAACAAAACGAAATGAAATGAAATGAAAAATATACATACAAAGTAAAGAAAAACCATAAATATAAATTTGAAGGCCATAAGATAAGATGTTGATTACAGCTACAAGAAAGCAAAGTACAGAGGGGGTTTGGCTGAGATAAAAGAGTAAATATCAATAACATTAGCAGCATGTCTTTAACCCTCATAACATTTCATGCTTAAAAATAATCAAAATGTTGTATTAATATTAGTCTCAAAATCGTTTTTACTAAAATAAGAACATTCTTATTGTGCTGTATAAATATGTAGAAGCCAAAGTTAATGACCACAAAAACTAGTTGATGAATGAGCTGCCACAGGATTCAAAGGCTGTCTCAATGGATAGGCTTGAAGACTATAATGGTATTCTCTGAAAATTGAAGAAAATAATGAGGGTATAGTAGCTATTTAGCATTTAAAAAATTTTACTCCTTTCCTTTCCTCTCCATTTCCCCCAATTTGGGGTAAATGAAAAATGGGGCATTTAAACGGTATCCAAAGAAGGGGGAGGGGGTTCCAACTTTTCCCTTCTTGCCTTTCCCTCTACTCCCCTCAATCCAAACATAGTGTAACTCCACGCAAAAATAAAAGATAGGGGTATATCAAATTAGTCTTAAGAAATTGTATTATATCTCACACATACACCATTTCCCCATCATACGAGATGGATTTTTTTCTTCGAGAAAGGCAAGGGGGTCTGGTGTTACATTGAATGCAACTAATGCCATACCTTTGAAGAATCTCTAAGTTGCGCCTGGAGACTCATAACTTGAGGCACAATTACTTGAATTAATGGCATTTGTATGGAAACACCACCAGAGCTTCCTGATGCTGTGTAGTGTATCAATTCAGAAACAACTGCAAGAATAGGGGAAAATGATGAATAAAACCCAATACCTAACCACCTCCCTCCAATAAGGATAGATCTAACTACCAAAATATTTTAGCAAAAGAGCTGACTGACAAATTATATTTTCTCTAAAGAATGCATTACCATTTACAGATGCCTCTGAAAGTATATCAGAGTTCAAGCTTGAAAGAGCAGTTAGCACCAATGGGTGAGTTGCAAGCACAGATCCAGGGATCCTGAAACCAACAGAAGTTAAAATCAACCCATGAATGACTGTAAATTCAAATCTGAGTCTGAGCATGGAAGGTCATCATATAATGATCTCCCTAAAGATTCCGAGGTGGACATAAATTTACTGTCAAAGAGGCATATGTATAAGCAACCAAAAAGTTGACTAACTTAGCTGTTAGCACCATTAATTTAACCAGTGAAGTCCACATTCAGTAATGCTGACCAAGCAGCAGCTTCCATCTCCAACCAACCTATACAACCCCACATACCCTGAGAAACAAGGACTAGATATTCTCCCAGTGGACAAGGACTTAATACAGCATCAAGAAATAAACGTTGATGACCATGAGGCAATATCAAAAATCGTTTAGAGGGCATGCCAATTGCAGACCGTGGCACAACAAAAAATTTTCTTGCTCATTTTAACACAAGTGACAACCCAACCTATAAGATACCAAGTTTTACTCAAGATGCCTTTAAAGAGGAGAAGAGAATCACCAAAAATCCTTCATCCTCCATTAATTGCTGGCCCAAAATCTTATAAAAATCCAATAATAATATCATCTATAGCTTTGCACCATTAACATGAAACAGTGCCATAACAAGCAATCAGTCCAAACTTGTAGACTGCATAAATCAACCAAATTAATCCCCTAGAGAAACAAAAATTTGGAACATAGTATTGTCCATAAATAAAAACTACAGTAAAAAAACACATACCCATGCTTTAGCCGAAGCCAAGAAGCAAAAGCCTCAAGAACCTGATAAATCAATCATGTTGAAGTAACAAAAGAAGTCACTTAATCAACAGTAAGCAGATAAGTAATGTGTAACAAACATCAATCTTAATGATTTTTTTTTATTGGGGGGGGTATTTTAATAAAAACTTATATTGACCGGACAAGTGTTAACAAGTCAACAAACTAAAAGAGGTCTCCTTCCTGTTTTCAATATTATATGAACATAAGAAAAGATATATCTCTGACATCACACCATTAGCAACTAGGAAGTAAAAGGGGCAGCGAAAATAGAGGCCCTACTTTCTCTCCCTCCTAGTAGCACGTTTAGATTTCAAATCACACATGCAACTTGAACTCCACATAGGGAAAACAATGCCTTTTGAACAGCATACCCACCTTTATTGCTATAGAACAAACTAGCCATGCATTTGAATTTGGCTTGTCAATGAACAAGCTACTTTCTTTTCTAAGCTTTCAGCCTCAATTTTTTTGTTAACAAGCAAGAGCCATAAGCAGCTCTCCCTACACACCCTACCATCTGAGCAGAAGAAGCTACATTTATGCAAGCTTGTGCATGAGCCATAAGCAGCTCCTCCCCCCTGCCCACCCTATCATCTGAGCAGAAGAAGCTACATTTATGCAAGCCAACTATCAATGGATACTAAGATTAAATTACCTTATCAACAGACCCAAATTTTAAAACTAAAAACTCAGTTTCACCTCAGCACACAAGACCGTTAAAAAAGGTTTCACGTGCATGCCAAGCAAGTATATAACTAACACAGGCAAGTTAATGTAACAATTACGCTGTGATATACAGTGGTCAAAGAGAGAAATTAATGCTTAGTCTTAAATGTCTTGAATTATGAATGTCTCTTTCTGTTGAATGTCTCTTCCCATGTGGAATTATTTATATCTTTCACTATTGGAAATTAAGGAAATCACATAGGATCCTCAAGTTATTGAAATCAGAAGTGCAATGCAAATTGAAGGAGGAGATGTATGTGGGCAGTTAAGTTAATATCCTTTATCACAAAAGGTTACAGGTTGAGCTTCTCTTTTTACATTGGTTCTTTTTTTCTTCTCTTCTGTAGTTGCTGTGAATTATTTGCTTCCCCCTTTCTCTTTCATTCTTAGTTCATCACATCAGATGCTAAATAAAACTACAAATAGAAGTAACAAAATAAGAAAAGCTCCCACCTGCTCTTTCAATTCACTTATATTTAAACAAGCTGTTAGTATATTCAGAGCAATTTCCATTTGTGAAGTGAGCTCTTTTTCAAAATGACGGCGTCGTTCTGGACGAGCTGCTATCTTGTAGTTGAATGCTTCCTGGTTGTAAACAAAAAATAATGTCAATATAATAGACACCGTAAACGTAGCCACAAGTAAACCAATTTATTTTAACATTCATTTTTATACTTTTAACATGTTAGGAAGAACTTTTATTTGCCATATTTCCAAGTTCATTTAGAAGGTTTGAAGCTCTCTCCTATAATAAGGCATCAGGAGAACGTCAAATAGGATAGTAGCTTTCTGATCAAATGGAATGCACATCCAGTTAGTCATCAACTAATTAGACAACTACCAGTTCAGAATTTCAAAAAAAAAAAATCTAGCTGAAGGTGAAATCAGATATATATGCCTAACTATATAGCATGAAAGTAAACTGGGACTTGATATCTTAAGCCTAAAATTTATACATACCTCAGGCAAGACAGTAAGTAGCTCCAAAAATCCTGGTATATACTCTGGATGAGAGTTCATCTCATCCCGAAGTGAATTGACGATACCACCATCTCCCCAGTCTTCAGCAGGAACATGTACAGCCAAAGCAGCAACTGCAATGCTAATCTACAAAGCAAAATAACTGAGCAAAAAAAGTTTTGTTACCAAAAAATTTAGATTGCAAGTGTATAGTACCTGAGTCCGGACAATAGGAGGCCCTTTATGAAACTTTTTCAACAAGTTCTGCATTTGAAATATCAATTCCATTAAATCATTACAGTTGTTGCTTAAGTATTATTTATAGCAGTATGCATCTCTGTGTGTGTACTTAAAACAAACAGAACAGCAACTTAAATATAAAGTTATCTTAACTGGGCAGGAGACGGCAGATTTAAAAACAAATAAATAAATAATAACAATAAGTGATTTACATTTCTGAATCAGAATAACAAGAATAAAAAATTAATAAAACAAATGACCATACAAGTTTTATGATTGTACTCCTATACTTAGAAATTATGAAAGTGAGTGCAGCTTTAAATTTTTCTTAAGAAAAAAAGGAATATAATCTATTTTTATAAGACAATTCTATTTGCAGTTGATATGGTGTTTGAATCCAAGCTTATTCAATGGTCAAAAATATACATAAAACCAACTCACATTTAAAGAATCCCTTAATTGGCGAAAAGCTTCAGATGGTAATTCTTCAAAATCACGTTGTACCTGTCAATCAATTGCACCATCACATGTTAAAAAAGATTTTGATCTTGAACATTGAGCAAATAAGTGCATGTTAAAGTTACCTTGCTTCTGAGAGTCTGTGAGCAAAATATTAAAGTCTCTAGATTGCTAGTGGCATCATGAAGCAAATTATCAGCAACCTAAGAGGAGAAAGAAGGTTAAAATGAAATATGAGTAAATATTTAGATAAAAGGAAAGGGAAAATTGCAAAACAAGAAACATAGATCAAAGTGAAGGGAGAAAAACAAGAAATGAATGTAAATTGTAAGAGGAATTTATGTCACCATAAAATTTAAGACCAGACACTCTATTTTACAAGCTGACCAGACATATTTTGAGAAAGTAGGGTAGCACCAATCAACGACAAAATCGGGGAGATACATTTAAGGTGTTTGGGCATGCAACATGAAGGCCAAAGAATACTCCTAATGAAGATGTGCCATAACGGAGAACAACCATGTCAAATAAAGGGGAGGAAAAGTCCAGAAGACAGGTGGAAACAATCAGAAAGGAACATGCTGCTACCAATCTTACTTGAGACATGATTCTAAATAGAGCACAATGATGCATGCAAAATGATCCATGTAGCCAACCCTACATAAGAGAGGACTCAATGTTGCGTCCTGTAGCAGTTAACCAACCATATTTTAATCAGACAATCTCAGGATAATTATGGCATGTAGATAGAAGAATAAATGAATACTTTTCAGTAATAAGCCTGTACTTTATATCTTTGAGACAATCTTAAAAGCATTATGTGCCTCATATGAATCCTTCACTTGTCCTTTTCTCTGTTCTCCTTCTCCTAGCATCTTAAAGTCATGCACATATAGCAATGGGCTACAGACAAACTAAAATGGCACACTTATAACCTAGTTGACCTTCAAGGAAAATTTTTGAATCACATCCAAATGCTAAACCATGCTCAATATTACACTCCCCTTGCCAAATGAGCTCAATACAAAGGCCAGAAGGCAGTCATTAAACCTACTAGAGTGAAGATGGCAAGAGGGTGCAAGGGTCAGTTGGCAGTGGCTAAAGATAACTGTTGCAGAAATTGTTCCATGAACTTTTTCTATGATGTGAGACTAGGTAAGTTACACAGCACAATAGTTTTCAGTGTGGAATGCTAATATGAATGTGCTTTGATTTAAATCTATCACATAGAAATGTGCTTTTGATTTATCAGATATTAGTTTTGGCTTCCTTCACTAAGATGAGCCATTTTTTGGACATTTATGTTCTATATTGATTATTGAACCAGTATGAAATGCAAATGATTCGAGTTCACTCCTATTTGAATACTCCATATGGAACTCAAGAGACATATATATATATATATATAATCTGATAAGCCTAAAATTTACCATTTTCGGAATCAAAATTCTCAATAAAAATTAATAAAATCAAATCCTAACAATTCCTTTCAATTATCATAATTTTCTCAACCAGACACAGCAATAAGCACAGCACAATAAGAAAAACTAATAGTAATAATCATGAAGTGCAACATTTGAACTTAACCTCGACCAATCAAAATGCAAAAGAAAAAAATATAAAAAAAATGCTAAGCTTTCTGAAAAAGCGATGGAAATAATCCTATCCAAAAACACAGCTTTATTTGCACAAATCGAACGAACAAGCTCCCCGAAAAAAAAGATGGAAGAAGAGAATACCTGCCAAGCATCGATGGTGCGTTGAAAATCTTGCAACCATCGATCAGCTTGCATACGCACCGCATCGTCGGGGTGATGGTACAGTGCGTTTAGGGCTTCTTTCACAGTGTTCTGTAGCTCCATGCTTTGCATTTTTCTTCTCTCTTCGATTTCAAAATTCAACTGTACACTCGCAGAAATAAGAACAAAGAAAACCAAGCTCTCTCCCTCTTTCAGTCTATGTTTAAGAGATTTGATTTCATTTGATTTGATTTAATTTTATTTAATTTTTTTCCCTGATTGCTTTTAAGGGTTTTTTATTTTTTCTTTCTTTCTCTTTTGAGTTTTGATTTGTTTTTTCTAAATGAAATTTTGGGAGGGTTTTTGGCGCCCGTCAGTGAATTCGGGCCTTCGTGGGGTCTTTGGGGAGCTCCGATTGGTGGTGATGGAGAATGGGAGTGAGTTGTAGCCGTCCGATCTGTATACATTTGACTCTCTGTCAACGCGATGGTTGAGAACTTTGTATGTTACTATAGATGGACTATGATTAATGGGTTCCGTCAGTCTGATTGGGGTCCCGCTCAGCAGATTGTCAATGCGGGGAGTATTGTTGGTCGCTTTTCTTTCTTTCCATAATCAAATTGATTGCAAATCGGTTATATTTTTTTTCTTTCTAAATTTTTATATTTTATATTAATTTTTAAATTAAAATATCTTTATTTTTAAGTTTTAATCAAAATTATATAAAAGTATATTAATTTTTAAAATAAACATTTCAATTTAAAAAATATATTTTACTGAATATGTAGGTCTAACCATTAGTCAATTATTGGTATTTTTGTTAGTTTGATGACGTGGTAAGGATAAAAAAATAATTTTATCTTGATTAATTTTTAAAATTATTATTATATAATTTTTACTAATTTTTTATTAATTGAAAAAAAACTCTCCATCTAGAGAGCACTAGGTGCTCCTCTCCTTAGCAGCGCTCCCTTTTCTTGGGGAGCTCGAGAGCATCGACCGTGCTCCTTATTTTTTAAAAAAAATAATAATAAATTTTTAAATTAATAAAAAAAATTATTTTAGTCTTTTCATAAGCTCTATTAACAGTGTTTGCACTCTTAGGGTGGAGTGTCTATTTTGAAAACTAATGACCCCGCTTGAAATTTGAAAATAGATTTTGGAGCTTACCAAAAAAGATTGATATTTTGAAAAAAAAAAAAAAGAATTTTGATGTGAAAAGGAAATTTGAAGATTTATTAAATGAGAAACAAAAGGATTTCACAAATTCTTCATCTTCCAAAATGACTAAATGCAATTATTACACATTTTATAGTTATTATTCATACTATTGCCGAATTAGAAAATGCTTACATTATAAATTTAGAAAAGTATGGATTCCAAAAGAAACTTTGTATGACAAGACTAACTTTCAAGACTCCAAAGCAATTTGGATATCAAAGATTAAATGAAAAATGTTCCTTGTAGGTGTGCTAGAGCAAGGAAAAACAATTCTTGAAAAATGAATGCTCTCTAGTCACACGTAAAGGAAAATAGGTGATCTTTATGCTAAAAGATTGTTTTTAATGAGATTTTTATTACTTATTCATTGAATGTTTCATTAATTTAGCTTTAAAATTATTTACTTTTCTTAATTAAAAATTTTGGTTGCCTATTCTTGCTTGAATGTTAAGTGTATAATTCTATGACTACTCTCCCTTGAGCCTTATTGATAAATCTTGATTATGTAAAATTGATTTAATATGATACATGTTACAAACTGCATAATTTTGTAGGAAGTAGAAGTTTAGGATTGGTAAGTTTGTGCTTCTATATGAACTTGAATATTTCTTCATGATCTCTTGCAAAAAGTTAGTCATTCGTTTGATTGAGAAAATTGCTTGGATAGTCATATTTAATTGGATTAATTTTGCTTTGTTATGTAAAATGATTTGTTATAATATTTATGTATATATTGCATAATTTTTCTTCATACTTTGTGAAATTGGTTCATACCATTTTTTTTTAAGAAAAATTATTTTTACGCCTAACCTTGAGCACAAGAGCTTCATGATTGAAGGAATACATGAAATGGCTAATATGTGCTTATTAGCTTGATTTACATAATTGCCTATAACTAAGGAAAATTGAGTTCGAACAGTTGACCTTTTGATTTTCTTGTGTCTAAGATAATTTGACCACTTGAACAACTTTTCTTTTAAGAATTAATTGAATGTTTCAAGTTGGTTAAAGTCTAGCATGATAAGTGTCAACTACTTTACTTGGTACTTTTAAAGCAAAATGAGCTTATATGAGAAAAATGTTCTCATCATTTAAGTTTAGAATGATTTATGAATTGAACAAGTTTGTTTCGTAATGAAAATACTTATGACTTGTTCTTATTGGATGTGCATGCTTGCTTGTAAACTTGAATGGTCATAAGGGCATTTTTGACACATGATTGTGAGATATTTGAAAATGAGCCTGACATGCATAAACATGATTCATTATGCTCATTACACATTTTATAAATCATTTAAAGTATAATTGAACAAATTTGAGTGATATTGAACTCATGATTTTTCACAAAGCATGTCTAATCTTGAATGTTTCAAGTTGAAAAGTTTATAAAGAAAGATTAAATCTTTATCAATTGATTTTCTTACAAAATCTTTTTATTCTCTTTGATTGAAATTGATTTATTGTTTTTGATGATATAGCATGGTTGAGCAAAATTGATTTGATACATGAGTTGCATAAATCCCATTTTACTTGATATTTCTTTCAGGATTTATGAAATAGATTGAAAGAGTTTTCTTAAGCATAATCATGAGTATGATAATTTGACATTGATGATATTTTAAGCAAATGAACAAAACTTCTTGTAATGTTTGAGGCTACAATGATTTCAATGATATAAAACTTGAAAAAGTATGCCTTATGATAAAAATGTTATTATAACTTGTTCTTGTTGCAAATGAATACTTAAATGACCTTAAGGGCATTTTTGTCTATATGTTGAAAAAATGTTGAAAATGTGAAATTTGATGCTTATTATGCTTAAATGTTGTTTAAAATGCTTATACATTTTATAAGTCATATTCACACATCATGATGAAAATTGAACATACTTGAACATATTAGAGACATGATTCTTCAAATGAGCATTTCAACTTTTTAGCACTTGTGAACAGTGAGAAATAAAAGCCAAAATTTAAGTTCACGTATTTTTCTTGAAGAATCTTTGATCATACATGTCCAAAATGATGTTCCAAATGTGGTTGAAATGAAATTCTAAATTGTTATCACGCAAGTCTATATTTTGAGATCATTGAACCTTGGACCATTGCATGTTTTATTTTATTTTATTTTTTTTTTACCTTTTTAATGTGCAAGGATTAGGCATAGTCGACTCCTAAGCATAGTTAGTCAACTATTAGAGAACAAAATGCAAAAAAAAAAAAAAGCTACTGGAATGATAAAAAGTCGACTCCCAAGGATATGTAGTTAATTCTTGAGTGCTCTTGTTAGGAATTTTGAAAATATGGTGCCCTGGAAAGCAAGTATATTTTCATGCTTAAATTCATTAAATTTATTTGTAATGAAAGTACATTTTGATAATAAGATGAAGAGTTTGTTTTAGTAAGCATTCATTATCTAGTTATTAAGGTACCAAGATTCTATTGAGATATTAAAATACATTTGTATGAAGAGTCATACATAGGAGACTTGTATTTTAATTGAATCTAAAAAATTATTCACAATCATATAATAAAGTTGGTCACTTTATTATATTAAGGCGGTAGTGTCCAAATTACTTCCAACGAAACGAATGTGATTCATTTCAAGGGAATGATGAGTCTCAAATCATCGAAATGGTTGACTTCGAGTAATGACACTATAACATGAACTGGAATCATGTGAGAATCAAATTTAAGTTTTACTGTTACCTAAATCTTGATCTCACACTTATGCATTTGCTTATAGTAGAACCGAAATCCTGATGGATAATAGACTCATGTTTAATCTCCTTATGATCTTTGATTTACCATAAGCATGATCATCATAAAATGTTGATCTAGACTCCGTATTTTGGGATTATAATCGAGATGAACATTTGGGAACATATATCCAAATAATGGTGTTCATAGCATTAACATCACTTCTAGTGATTTCAAGAAGATTGGTGATTAATATGGGCCTAGTGGATTAATGAATTAGTTACTCATCACATCTGGATACTCAAAAGATTAGATCTAGAGTATTGAATCACTAATTGGATGAAATTTGAGACTAGGGGACAAAATTGACATAAAGGGTAAAACGGTAATTTCACCTTTTGTCATTGGATGGTTATGAGGGTTCATAATATAAGGTTTGCAATTGGACAACTAACAATTAATATCAAATATTGAGTTGTTTCTTATAATTATAGTTAATCCAAGAATGCAACCATGAATCTATGGTGGAGTGATTTCATGATTAATAAGCTTGAATTATTTTTAATGAGATTAAGAATAATTCTAAGTTTATTGGAGCTTGGAATATCTATGTTCAAATAGATTCCCCACTTAGCTTCATAGAATTCAACTTGTTTTAGTTGGAATTCATGTTTTAATTCGTTTAATTAAATTGTGTACAAAAATGGCAACTTTAACATATTTGTCTCAATTTAGATAAGATAAGATTTTTTTTTTCTTAATTACAAAAAAGAGTTGTCTTAAATTAAGGTAATTTTAGGAGGATTCTTGCAAAATGAATCTAGACATCCATGTTGATAAAATGAAACTTCATGTTTGACTATTAATCTTTTATTTATTATTAATTTTTTTTAAATAAAGATGGATAATAATAAAATAAGAGTTATTATTCAATAAAGAGTTTAATTTTATCAAGAACTCTAAATGATAATTAAAGAATTAAATTATTTATTTTTTAATTTTTATTTTGATAATTATGGAGCATGTTTGATGCTTCCATAACTCTGAATGGATAGTCAAGATTGATTCAAAGGTGTTTCATTTTGATTAAACCTTTGAAGCAAGAGTTTTAATAAAATGAGAAGAGATTGGAAGAAAATGGTAGAATGTACTTTTTCTTAAAAAAAAAAAGGTTTCAGCCATCTCTTCTATTTTCTTCCTCCAAGCTTTTCCAAAGAAAAGAGAATAAAATCAATTGCCATCTTGTAGCCTTGCATTCCACACCTTATCCACTCAAGGTTCAAGTTGAAAGTATTCTTGAAGAATAAGTGGTAAACTTATTTGGTCGATAAATCATTCATTCGTGTGGTGGCGTCTGTAAATAAGAATCTCAAAATAAAAGTATGGTTTTTCTTACTTAATAGATTCTTATTTTATTTTTTTGGTGTGATTATATTGCTTGCAATAATAATAATGTGTGTTTTCTCTTTTATAATTGGATTGCTTGCTTCCTTTATAAAAAGATTTTTTTTTTGAAATCCATGCATTACACAATCATATTAATTCACTAAGATCCTACTCCAACAACTCTAAAGTCAAAATGGACAGGTTTTAAGTTCCAAAATGTTTTCTTACTTCATTTCTTGTCCATTGCAATATTTTCTTCCATGAATTTCGTTTTCAAAGATGATTCTTGACTCTTTAAAACATGCATTATGAATATTCTTATGATCATTTGGTGCAAGTACATGTTCTTGAAATTGTAACATTTGTTGAAAAATGGGAAAACTTTCTTGATTACTTAAATCTATCTATTCCCAAACATGACACTCATATTGATTCCATAAATTCTCATGTGTTTACAATGTTAAAATTGAAAAATGAGAAATTATTCATGAATGCTTGAATTTATGTGCTTACATTAATAATATCATTTCTTGAGAATAAAATGTTCATGTGCTTATGTTGAAAATTCTTTTCAATGAATCTTAAGATAAATTCTAGAAATATGCTTTATGATTGTACTTAAATGATTGTTTCAAGATTGAATCTTTGATTATACTTATGAACTTGATATGAAAAACTTGTTGAACTTCATGAAAATAAAGTTTGGTTCATCTATTATATTGGTCAAGACACAAGCTTACATGATTTTTTATTTTGCTTGACCTTAAGGTTTAAAGTCTAAAACTTGACTTGAGCTATGCATTTGATTATGAATTTAATTGTCAAGTTTGATCATGACATATATTATAAGTTGACATAGTTGAAATTTATTTTGAATATGCATTTAAACGTTAACTATGTCTTCATTGAATCTTAATGTTTACATGATCTAAACATTTTGTGTGCATCAAACTTTAACTTATAGGTTACCATGAATAACTGGACATGTCAAATGAAATATAGCCTATAGCTTTAGTTAGCAATGAATACTTAATGTGCTTTTATTAAGTATTTCTTTCTTGAATCTTAACAATTGGTATTCATTGATGATTGAATGTTCACTTTGAATATATTCATGAGTTGAGTGCTTTACTTTTCAATATTTTATAACAATTGATATCACTCATGAATAATGAATTATTGAGAAATTGCATGTACCTTGAACTTCATTTTGATAAACAAAATTAGAATCATGATTAATGAAGATAGCCTTTGTCACGACCCGGTACTCCCCTCGAGCCCGTGACAACCTCCGCGGTGTCCCGATAGATACTTATTGCTCAGAATGTCAACCCGAAATCCCGCAAGGCTTTACTATCAGTTTCTCTGTTCCCTTGTGAGCAACCATTGTCAAATATCGTGTTCTAAAATATTTTAAGCTGTTTCCAACTTTAAACAAATAAAATATTAATTTTTCGTCTCACAAGGGTATTTTGGTCATTTTTCTCAAAAATTTTAAAACTGGCTAAAACGTAATATACAAGTACAAAACACACAATTCATATTCAAAATGAGTTTAAAAGTCTAAAATCTTCATTTAAAACGAAATTATGGTTATTTGAATATAATAAGAAAATAAAAGAAATATTAAGTAAAATATTCTATTTTCTTATAAAACAATATTTATAGAGTTATACGTGAATAATTTTTATAACGTAAAAGCTAAATAAATTTATACATACTTAAATACAGTAAGCCAAAATATTTAATTTAATTTACAATAACAAGAGTGCCCCCGAATAAACAAAAGTAAAGAGGACTGTGAACCTACGGTTTGGAAAATGCAGATCCCACTGTAGTCCTCGATGAGATCAGCTATCTACAGTCTATACTGAACCTGAAATGGGTGGAAAGGAGGGTGGTGAGATTATAAAATCCCAATGAGTAAACAAACATCATCATAAACATCTAGAGTTGAGTACATGGAGACAATAAAGTAAATCATCATAAACTGGGTTATAGCATTAGAACACATTTTGTTCAAAACACGTAAAGAGGCTTATGAATCTCATAAAAATCTAGGCTTGTGCCATAAATCCATTCTCGGGGACACCTTGGCCGAGGCATCCTACCGAGACCGCCAAGGCTATTAAAATTCACATTTCACATAAATCATGTTTTTGTTTTGAAAACATAGCCGTTCCTTGGCGTTGGCTGAGTTCCCCCTCACGTGGTGGTTTAGCGTGAAGTGAACCCTAAACTTTACCCCAGGAGATACCCTACGCGCCTCTCCGTTCGAGGTAAGAATATAATGGGGTTTACCGTGCCCCTCTAAAAGGCTGGTCCACAGAAACCCCCTACTGCAGTGATTAATTAATATATAATCCACCATATAATAAAACTCAATAACATGATATGGCAATTTTGTAATTCGTAGTTTTTCAAGGTAACCAAACAATTCGCATTTCAATACAATTGCCAACTAGCCAATCATGCTCGATTTATCATAAGCCAGTTAATTTAAACAATCAAATTGCCACAATTAACAGTCTCCGTGTACTCTATTTTTCAAAATCACTATTAATTTCAAAACAATTTATAATTTAATTTCATTGAAACTCATTTATTCATAAAACATGAAAATTTATCTTTTTAAATTCCTTTTTCCATAGAATTCATGAAAGCATCTAAAAACCACCCTAGATAATTAAAATGACAGTAAGTTTACTCACAATGTCTAGAATGCAGACTTTCGAAGCACTCTGTCTACTGGTCCTCGGATGCAATTTCCTTGCCTTTATCGGAGGACTCACCACCTTGACACAGTACAAAATCGAGAGTTTCACCAAGTTGGTACTAAATCAAAATTAAACTAATTTAGACTACCAATGCATGATATGGAATGCAAAAATGCACTGGTAACTATCTAAACCCGGTATTGGCCTAATTCGTCTTATCACCCGATTAAATTCCTAACGGGTCCGTTTAAACTCCAATTTAATTCTTTTCAGTTTCTATACCTCAATTGCACCCAAATTAACTTAATGTCCCTCAGTGTGGTGCAAATTATCAGTCCCAACAGCAAATTACGAAAATACCCCTAGTGGGTAAAAATTCGTATTTTTGCTCCGAAAATTCCCATTATTTTTCTAGGCTCATAATTCATTATTCCTTAACCAATTCTCCTAGAATAAAATCAAACTCATCCTCACTCACTACATGGTAAATTCAGCCATTAATGGTTGGGGGAGAAAATAAATTCTTTTCTTGTTGTTTTGTTTCTAAATATGCTAAACTAACTAAAAACACTAACATAAATTAAAATCAAATAAATCCAACAACTTTCTCTCTCCTAACCCATTTTTTCAGAATTGAATTCATCATGAAAACATGTAATTTAATCATGGAAAATAAAGAGAAATGCTTGGGAATAAGAAAACTCAAGCTTAATAGAAAAAATCTCACCTTTTTCACTTAATTTCCTTGAAAATTCACACTTTTTCTTTGATTTTCTCTCTCTAGGGTTTTGTTTTTGTTTTCTCTCTCTTCTTGCTGGTTTGGCCGGCCATGGGGTGGAAGATGGGCTGATTTTGTGCCTTTTAAAAAGGAAAATAATAAATTAATAAAGGCATGACACATGGCATCATGTCATTGGCCCGTTTTTAAAATTTTAAAAATTTAAACATTTTATCTCCACCACATGTTTAGTCAAGGGTCAAAGATGAAGATAAAGGAAGACCATGTACTGGAAAAAATATCCTAGTGGTGGAAAATTACAATTTTGCCCCTGAGGTGGCAAAATTACCATTTTACCCCTAGTTAGTGAAAATTCCGATTTGACTCCAAATTGATCTTCAAACTCCAAATTACCATTTTAAGTCATCCATGAACTGTGAAACTCTTAATCTCACCTTAAAATTCCTATTTGATCTAGTTCGAGGATTAAATAAACTTTATTGTACCTCTAGGTACAATACCGACTTTTGTAAATTTTTTGGGACTCTCTTAGCATGCAATCATGCTATCATCACATGTATGTCATGAATAGTATTTTATAAGGTCGGGCTTTACAACCTTTTTATTTCTTGTAATCATGTTTGTGCGTATTTGATCATAACTCTCATACATGATTGCAATAAATGCAAAATGCTTTGGTTATGCTTTATTAATAATGATATGCCTTTTGTGAAAGCTCTCCTTGAATTGATAATTTCATATATAATTTGGAGAATACATGCATCTTGTAATGCTTGCTTCAAAATAACTTGAATGAATGACCGCTTGAAAATGATTGGAAAAATACTCGTTAAAAATTATTAATGATGATATTTTTTTAATTTCACCTTGAGTTGTTATTTTTATATATGAATTAGGGAATTTCTTAGAATGCTTGATTGATACAGCTTGGTTGGTTAATATTGAGAATAAATAATGAATGCTTGATGATGATTAATTATTGATAATACTTGATGATAATTAAGAAGTGCTTGAAGACTAATGATACCTAAGACATGCCTAGGAACTATTTTGCAAATATTTCTTGAAAGTATGAGTATTTGATACATATGTTGAACATCTATCCAAATGCTCATACTCTTTTAGTTCCTTGAATACTTGAGTATTAAGGAAATAAATTAATATCCATCTGAACGCTCATTTATTCTAGGCTCATAATTTCTCTCCTAATATTTGACCTAGTAAGGATCTTTAACAATTTGTGTTAAGCTTATAATTTCTTAAAGGGGAGTCAATCATTGTCATTATATGGAATTAAGATCTTTAACAACAAAGTTTAGTGAGAATTCAACATTTGGTGTTCTTTACTACCGATAACATCTTTTTAAACACCAAAATTGATATTATGCCTTATATTGCTTCTCACTTAAACTTGAATGCTAAAATGTATAACTGATATCAAGCCTTAAGTTTTCTCAATTAGTATCTAACTTTAATATTAGCACCAAGCTTTAAAATTATCTTTTCTCACTTGAGCTTTAAATTGATCATATCTTTTTTTAAATGCATTTGAGCCTCGAAGTTGATATGCTTGGAATGTTTAATAATAAGGAAAGTCTTTACTAATGCTTTACCAATTGATATAGTAAGCTTTAAAATGATTCCATCTCTCATAATTGATATTGCATGTTTATAAAGAGGGAGATTTTACTTATATCTATCGATTGGTATATTGAACTTTAACACTTGGTATTGGAGTTGAAATATGGCTTATGTGCTTATTGAACATCTTTATGCTTATCTTTCTTAAACTTCATAAATGTTATGTCCACATTTCGCTTATAGATATATATACATGTGGCATTCTTATTGATGATTCTCTTGATGAATTAATACTTGAATGTGTTTAATAGCTATTTCTTAATAACTTGGTTGAGGATATTAAGTGCATATATATTATGACTTGGTGGCTTTATGGCTATATATTCATGGTCTTAATGCTTATATTCTTGATGATTTTTGTTAATCATTATTTCTTGAGCTTAAGTGTTTAATGCTCACACTTCTTAACCGTTTTGAAATAACAAAAAGGGGGAGAAGGTTCATGATCAAATTTAATTTTATGCATATGTTGAGGGCGAGAATTTAAAATCATTTCAAATGCAAATTATGCTCATAGTTTTGTCATATTAAAAAAGGGGAGATTGTTGGCTTTAAATGTAAAACCCGACCCTATAAATACATGTCATGACATACAAGCATTGAGTAGCATGTTATTACGCTAGAAAAGCACCTAAGAATAAACGAAACTTGATATTGTACCTAACGGTACACTTAAATTGATTTTACCTCGAACTAGTTTCAAATAGGAATTTTATGATGAAATTTAATATTTTATAGTCCAGGAATGACTAAAAATGATTGTTCGGAGTTCGAAGGTTCATTTGGGGTAAAATTAGAAATTTTGATATTCAAGGGCAAATCGTCATTTTGCCACCTAAGATAATATTTGATCATGGAGTGAAATTTTGACCAAGATTAACATTTGGAGTAAAATTTAATGATAGGAAGTGAAAAAGTTTTAATTCTGGTGATTTCTGGAGTGTAGGGGCAAAATCGTAATTTT
>NC_030852.1:18699033-18739777 GCF_000208745.1 Theobroma cacao
TTTTATAAGAAAATAGAATATTTTCCTTAATATTTCTTTTATTTTCTTATTATATTCAAATAACCGTAATTTCGTTTTAAATGAAGATTTCAGACTTTTAAACTCATTTTGAATATGAATTATGTGTTTTGTACTTGTATATTACGTTTTAGCCAGTTTCGAAATTTTTAAGAAAAAAATGACCAAAATACCCCTGTGTGGCGAAAATTTTATTTTGATTGTTTTTGATCTAAACTAGTATATATTCTCTAAAAACTCGATATTTAACAATGATTGCTCACAGGAAAGGAAAGAAACTAATATGTAAGCCTTGTGGGGTTTCGGTTGGCATTCCGGATAATGAGTGTCAATCGGGACGTCACGGCGATTGTCATGGGCCTGAGGGAGGTTCCGGGTCGTGACATTAAATTATTATAGTTTTGATTATGACAAAATGATCAAATTTTCGTGAACATTATTTGAGTGATCCTTGACAAGTTCTTGAAATGATTTAACTCCCATACATTTGTTTTTACATTATTACAAGCTTGACTATTGAGTTATTGAACTATATTTATAAGCTTGTATGACTTAGGTGTATGAGTGCTTATGACTTAGGTATAGATGCACTAATTAAGGGAGAGTTTTGAATATCTTTTTTAATGATGACAAAAAAAGAGAGAATGAAAACTAAGTTAAATAGAGTTTGATAGTCTTCATGTTTAATTTATGTGTGTGATGCTTAGTTATAGTTTTATTGAATATTATATGCTAGTTATTATAGATATTCAATATATTTTGCTTAGCTACTGTGGATATTGTATATCTTGTTTAGCTATTGTGGATATTATAAATATTTTATCGTAAATCTTTAAAAAAAAGTAAATGCATTAACTAAGGGGGAGCAACAAATTATGCATAAATATTTCAAGCATTCATATTGACCATAGACATTGTGCTATTAATCTAAGAGTGTTTTGTCATCATAAAAAATAAGAGAGAGAGTGTTGACTCCATGTGTTTTTTATGATAACAAAACATTCTCATTCATTAATGTCTAATTATATTATTTAAGTGTGCATGAGAAAGCTTAATTTTGTTGGTCCCAAATAAATATGCTAGAGGAGGGGTGAATAACACTTTTTGGCTCTTGGCAAGATGAGGAACTAATTTGAAAAGCAATGAAAATAAAAACAGAGAAGACAATGCCCAGGAATTTAGAGTGGTTCGGTCCAAGACCTACATCCACTACCTTTGTCACGACCCGGAACTCCCATCGAGCTTGTGACAATCGCTGCGATGTCCCGACAGACATTCATTACCTTGAATGCCAACTTAAACCTCGCAAGGCTTTCGCATCAGTTTTAATTCTCCCCTGTGAGCAACAATTATTAAATACCATGTTTTAAAGAAATATAGACTAATTTCAAATAAAAAACAATCAAAAAGTAATTTCTACTACACAGGGGTATTTTGGTCATTTTACCCAAAAATTTCAAACCTTGGTAAAAATATGATATACGAGTAATAAACGTCCATTTCATGTCTAAAAATAAGTTTCGTTGTCTAATTCATCAATATAAAGTGAAATTATAGATATTCAAATTAAATAAAAATATTAAATAAAATATTTCATTTTCTTATAAAATAATATTTATAGAACTTTGCGTAAATAATTTTTGTAGCGTAAAACCAAAATTATTCATACATACAGTGGCACACGCAGCCAGATATACAAAATATTCTACAATGACATGTGGGCCCCTAAAATAAACAAATATGTACAAGAAGGTAGACCTTTGATTTCTAAGGATGTAAATCCTAAAGTAGATCCTCGACGAAATTAGCTATCTACAGACTGTCTTGATCTTGGAATGAGTGGAAATGAGGGTAGTGAGTTTATATAAACTCAGTGAGTAAACAAACATTATCTAAAATATCTAAAGTTGAGTAAATGGAGACAACTTAAAATAGTTCATCATACTATGATTTATAACGTTTCAAACTCATTTCAACTAAATAAATAATTTCATTTCACTCAAATAATCAACATGGCTTATAAATTTCTTAAAAATTTGGCTCGTGCAAAAACTCATTCTCTGGGATACCTTGGCTGAGACATCTAACCAAGTCTGCCAAAGCTGTTAAAGAAAAGTTCATATACGCATAAAACACATTTTTACGTTTAAAAGCATAGCCGTTCCTTAGCGTTGGCTAAGTTCACTCTCACGTGGTGGTTTAGCGTGTAGTGAACTCTAAAGCTTTACCTTAGGAGATACCCTCCGTGCCTCTCGTACTAAGGTAAATATAATGGGATTTACCGTGCCCCTCTAATAGGCTGGTCCACGAAAATCCACCACTGCAGTAAGCTAAATACATAACCCACCAAATCAATAACATTTCGGCAGCATAACATGGCTAATATAATACTATCCAGCCTGTTAAGGCAAAACAAACAATTCATACAATTTCAACACAATTTCCAATTCAGTCATTCATGTTAATATCACCATAAGTCATTCAATTCAAACCATAAATTTACAACACAATCAAACAATCTCCAATTACTCAATTTCTAAAATCATCATTCAATTTCAAAATGATTTATAAAACTCATTTCATTTAATCACATTTTACTTATAAAACATAAGGATTTACCATTTAAACTCATTTTTCTATAAAATCACAAAAACGAATAAAAACTACTTTAGATAATTAAGATAATAATAAGGTTACTCACAATATCGAGAATCGAGGTACTCCTAATCCCAGTCTTCGGGTACAATCTCCTTACCCTTATCGAAAGTTGCACCACCTAGACATAATGCACAACAAGCAATTTACTATATTTGTGCTAAACCGTTATAAAACTAATTTAGGCTCTATATGAATGCATGAAATGTGATATGAAATGTTCGGATTATTATCTAAATACAGTGTTCTACGTAGGTTCAATTGTGTATGGGGCTGAAATGGTATTGACCTAATTCACACTATACGTCGGTTAATTGGCCAAAATATCCAATTCAACTCCAAATAAATTCATTTCACTTCCAATACTCCAAATCATCAAATATAAGCTAGATAACATGAATTAGAGCAAAATCATTCTCAACATTTTCTCTTGGAAAAATTCGGCCATGGAGGGTTCATGAATAATATGTGGTTTTTTTCATGCTTGATTTTTACACTTTACATCATAAAACAACTAAAAATACCTAAATAGCATGAAATTCATCAAAGTCCATTTTTCAATTTCTCTCTTGAAAAATTCAGCCAATGGGTGGGTGAAGGGCATGAAATTTCTTGCTTATTTTCCATCCTAAACATCACCAAACAACTAAAAACACTAGAATAACATGAAATCTAGCTAAATCCAAGATCAAAACCCCTCCCCCCATGTCCGGCCATCAAAGGTATCTTCATGCAAACTTGATTCTCAACCATGAAAAATGAAAAAGAATGCATAGGAAAGGTAGATCACAAGCTAAAATCAAGAAATTTTACCTTTACTTGCTTAATTCCTTGAAATCCACCAAATTTTCCTTGAATTTTTGCTCACTAGGGTTTGTTCTCTTCTTTTTTCTCTTTGTTCTTCTCTTAGCCGACCATGAAGAATGAAATAAGAGAGGTGTGTGCTGGTTTTTTTTTTTTAAAAGGAAATATTAAAATAACTAAAGCTTGCCATGTGTCACCTTTTAATTGGTTTATTTTTAAACTTAATAATTAAGCATTCTCCCACCACCACATAAAATATCACAATTATCCAAAGTATAATAGGTAAAATTCAAGGGCTTGACAAGTGTCATGGTGGTGAAAAATTTCAAAAATTCCAATTTTGCCCCCATAGACATGTAAAATGATCGTTTTGCCCTTATGCTCGAAAAAATGTCGGAATTAAAATTTTTCACTTCTCAAGCTCAAATTATGTTCCAATAGTCAAACTTGATCAAAATTTCATCCACCATTCCAATTTTGCCCTTGGATGGCAAAATGACAATTTTACCCTCACATTATGAAAATTCTAATTTAACTCTAAATCAATTCCCGAACTTCAAATCACCATATTAAGTCATTCTAAGGTTCAATACCTCTCGAATGCATCTTAAAATCTCTATTTGGACTAGTTGAGGCTTAAATCAACTTAATTGTACCATTAGGTACAATATCATATTTTAACGATTTCTCAAGCATTCAAGTATGCAGACATTCTATCAAGTACCTATACAATATGATGAATATATTATAGAGCTGCGCTTGACAACCTTGATTATCCAACCAAGGATTTTCCAAAATAATCCACTATAAACCGGTGAAATTCACAAGCTTTCACCAAGCTTTACAATGGCTTTTACCAGGCTTAGAAAAAACCTTTCACCATAGTTTTTACCGGGATCAACCAAAATCCAAAGTGGTTTTTCAAAGGCTCAACCACAACCTACAACAATGGTTTTTCACGGGATCAACCAAAACCCAACAATTAACTTTTTAAGGCTAAGTTAGAACCTATACACTCAATCAAGCAATTCAAGCTTGAATTAATCCTTTAGAGTGTCTTGCACACTCTAAGTAATCAAGAAATGAACCAAAGTGGTTTTTCAAAGGCTCAACCACAACCTTTCACAATGGTTTTTCACGGGCTCAACCAAAACCCAAAGTGGTTTTTCAAAGGCTCAACCACAACCTAAAATAATGGTTTTTCACGGGATCAACCAAAACCCAACAACTAACTTTTCAAGGCTAAGTTAGAACCTATACACTCAATCAAGCAATCCAAGCTTGAATTAATCCCTTAGAGTGTCTTGCACACTCTAAGTAATCAAGAAATGAAGAAAAGATGAAGTACAATTGATCACCTAGCTAATCTAAGATGTACAAAGCTAAGTTCAAACACTTTTTCAAAGGATGAGAGTGAAATACAAGTGTAAAGAGAAGGTTTTTGGTATTCTAAGCTCAAAATCACTATGGATGGCTTCTCTATCTTGTTTTTGACTGTTGAAGAGGCTTTAAATACTTGTAAAATCAATTCTGGCCATTAGAGATAGAAACTAGCCGTTTCTTTTGCACACTTAAATAATATAATTAGTTATCAATTAATGAGAATATTTTGCTATCATTAAAAACATATAGAGTCAATATTCTTTATCTCTTATTTTTTATGATCACAAAACACTCCAAAATTAAGAATGTAATGTCTTTGTTCAATATGAATGCTTCAAATCTTTATGCATAATGAGGTGCTCGCCCTTAGTCAATGTATCCACTTTTCTTTACATAATATTCAACAAAACCAAAATTGAGCATCACACACACAAATTAAACATGAAGACCTATTTAACTCCATTTGATTTAGTCTTCCTTCTCTCCTTTGTCTTTTTCATCATTAAACAAGATATTCAAAACTCCTCCTAAATGAGTGCATCAAGATTTTTCTTTAATCTTTAAATCAAACTTTAATGAATAAGAATCATAAGCACTCATACACCTAAGTCATACAAGCTTATAGATACAGTTCAATAACTTCAAGAGTCAAGCTTGTGTCAATGTAAGAACAATTGTATGAGAGTTAAATCATTTCAAGAAATTGTCAAAGATTACTCAAATAATGTTCAAACAAATTTGATCATTTTGTCATAATCAAAACTATAATAATTTTAAAGCTAACAAATTTCATTAATATACTTGGTATTTGAAAGCAAGTCAAAATGCTTGCTCAGTTGCAAGATGGGTTAATTGGTTAAACAAGAAAAGAAAAAAAAGCTTTAATAAAGACAGATTAGTCTTAATTGATTAACACAAATCCTTAATCAATTAAAACAATTCTGGGCACTACACTACGGATTGACAGAAAGGTCCTAACTAGTTAACACAAGGTTTAAACAGTTAAGTGAATGTTGGATGCAAAATAGAAGCCTTTTAATCGGTTAAAGGAAATGAGTTAATTGGTTAAAGGTCAAAGTTAAAGTGTCAAGAAGCGTCAAAATTCAAATTCAAAATATTGATGACCGTCCCAAGCACCAAACCAAAAGATTTAAAATTGAAAAAATTTTAATTGGTTGGAGGCCATTTTAATCAGTTAAAGATGAATGGAGAAAAGCTTCAATTAGTTAAAAGGAGTATTAATTTGTTAAAAGGAGGCTGGCCAAAAACAGTGCTTAAAGGTGCTTGAAAATAGAAAGTTATTAATCAGTTAAAGCTACCGTTAATTAGTTAACACAGAGCGGTGTGCAAATCAGAAAAGACTTAATCGATTAAAGCCTGCCTTTAACTGATTAATGAAGCACTATCTACACATTTGAATTAAAGTACAAAAAGACAAAGTAACAACAAAAAACGGCTAGCTTCTATCTCCAATAGCCAGAAGTGATTTTTTCAAGTATTTAAAGCCTTTCCAACAGTCAAAAATTATATAGAGAACCCATCCAAAGTGATTTTGAGCTTACAAGACCAAAAACCTTCTCTTTACACTTGTATTTCACTCCCATCCTTTGAAAAAAGTGTTCGAGCTTAACTTTGTACATCTTAAATAACCTAGGTAATCAATTGTACTTCATCTTTTCTCTATTTCTTGTTTACTTAAAGTGTAAGAGACATTTAAGGTAGATTAAGCTTGGGTTAGCTTGGTTGTTGCTGTAGGTTTTAACTTAACCTTAGAAAAATTAGTTTTGGATTTAGGTTGATCCCAAGAAAAACCACTGTTAAAAGTTGTGGCTGAGCCAGGAAAAGCCATTGTAAAAGCTTGATGGAAGCTTGGGAATTTCACTGATTTTAGTGAATTGGTTTGAAAATCCTTGATTAAGAGATCAAGTTAGTAGATGTAGGTCAAGGGGACCGAACCACTATAAATCATTATGCTTTGTATACTTTATCTTATTTTCTGTTCTTAACTTTTAAATCACTCCTTTGACAAGCTTTAAACTTCCATTATCAAATTCCCTCAATTAACTCTTAACTTGAAAAAAATTTTCGTATTATTTCAAAAGTGCTATTCACCCCCTTCTAACACTCTCTTTAGGACCAACAAATGTACGTGTTGGGATAGTCATATACACTATGAGCTAAGTATGTGAATTATTTATGAAGTTATGAAATGCATGCCATGAGATGTATGTGTTGGGATAGTCATATACACTCTAGGCTAAGCATGTGAGTTATTTATGAGATTATGAAATGCATGCCATGAGATATATGTGCTGAGATAGTCATATACACTATGGGTTAAGTATATAAGTGATTTATGAGGTCATGAAATGTATGCCATGAGTGTATGTATTGAGATAATCATATAAATTATAGACTACGTATGAGACTATGTATGATGATGATTTATGGAAATGCTATATGTTCATGATGCAAGCTAAGGATGAGAACGATCCTAAGCTTAGGAAATCTTATGATGATCATGGTTGAGGCCAAAGTGCCACTCACATAGCTTTTATTATTGTTCACATGAGGTGAACTAGATAGTAGTTAAGATTTTGTCCATTACCCGCCTGAGTGGGGTGGGACCACTTGATAGATCGTGGATGAGGTCGATGTGCCACTCACAAGAGTGCGCTAGGAACCCAAAATAGTGGGGGTTAAACCACTATTCGTCAGAATGGGACGGACCCACTCATAGTTAAAATGTTATGATGAATGAGATTAATGAGTTAGAGAAATGATTGAATGAGTATCGCTACATGATTTATGCTTAAATGCCTAGTTTATAATTATATGAGTATTAATGATGTTATTCACACTGTAATGTGGCGATATTGGCTTGGTTAGACAGAACCTTAGCCTAAGGAATTGTCACGACCCAAATTTCAGGCCATGACCGGTGCATGGGCCCAATGGACATAATCCACTAAGCCCAAGCAAGCCTATTAATCTGACATGTTTATCATTCCATCATAAATTGCTAAGTCACATTTCATAACTTAGAATCAAAATAATATTAAACAATGCCAACTCATACTGGCATACCAATTAAGTGTACATTGCCTACAACATGTATCTCAATATTTTACATCAAGTTTGTCTATACATCTCAAAAAGAAGACTTGACTTCCAACGGAGGAACTCGGAAGAATGTACAGTTACTGAATGTCGAGACACCTACCAAAAGATGGATATAAATCTACAAGGACACCTCGTCCTAGTTACTGGTTGCCTTGTGATCTAAAAACATGAAGTTGAAAATGGTGAGTATAAACCCAGTGAGTGAACAAGGAAGGGAACAAGCATACCATAAGGAATGTTTAGGAAATCATGATGCATTCTTTTTCAAAATAATGCAATTTGTTTATATTCTTATTAAAAACCCCTCATCAAGCCCTTAAATGAGTAATCATTTGAAAATCATGAACCCATACATAGCGAACCATTCGAAGAATGAAAGCTTCAATATTACACAAGCAAGTCAAATACTATAACGAATCTTCGCTGGAGCGAGAATGCCTTTCTGCTATAGCGACGTTGGGATTTGGTTATTAGCCGACCGAGGGTTTCTCAACTGACCGAGGATTTCTCACTAAACCTCCCCATTTTAAACTTGACTCATTTAATCCTTAATGTTGGAAGTCCATGCTCCAATATGGTAGCAAAGAAGTGAAAGATAAGGCAGCAATTGGACAAGATAGGAGATCAAAACAGAAGGTTTTTCGCTGAATCTCGCTGCAGCGAAATTGAAACCCAGAAACAGAAGGTTTCTCGCTGTAGCGAAATTCTTTCTCGCTGCAGCAAAATTCAACTGATGAAACAGAGAGTTTTTTGCTGCAGCGAGATTCCTTTTCGCTGCAGCGAGAAGCTACAGTGACTATCTCACTGTAGCGAAATTAATTCTCGTTGCAACGAGAACCAGTTCTAGTGAAGGTTCTTAAACCCAAGAGTTTCTCGCTGCAACGAAATACAGGGCACCAAATGAAAATTTCCCTTTCTCCCAAAGAAAACCACCCTGCTTGAAATGTTCAAAACCAATAAGAAATACATAACAACTTCCCAAAGTTTAACATACCGAATTTCACATACATTACATCCATATACATAACTCATAAATTTCTTATAACACACATGTTTACGTATGTATACATATACATATACCCATCACCATCATGCACACCATCCCATCATCATCATCACCAACTCATGTGCACTCCCTACTCGCACATGGCTGGGTCATCACCGGGTTATGCGCACTCCCTACTCGCACATAATCAGGTCATCCTCGACTTATGCGCACTCCCTACTCACACATAGCCGAGTCAATATAATTACACAACATTATATTCAAGCATATATGTATATCAACATACTGCAACCACATAGAAATCCATAATAACCACATATCATAACATAAACCATTTCTCAAGAGCTTGTTCCCAAGGCATTCATTTTTTAGAAAAGTTGTATAAAATCATTCAAACACTTTGTTCAAAACAATCATATTCCCAAAATAATTTTGATAGGCAGTCCACTCACCAATCGATTGTAGAGTCTTTAGATGACTCCAATTTCCTTAATTGTCCAAATGAGATGATGGGGCTTCTTTAGAACCTAAGAACACATTAGCATAATCAATAGGTCAATTTACACACTATGAACCCTAAAAGTTATCTCTTAGCTAGCTTTCAATTGCCACATTAAATGGCTATCTATGTTCACTATCTTAATCACTAAAAAGTAATGAACATAGTCAACAATAAAACAGCTCATAAATCCCAATTACTATCCATTTTCTGCAGCTAAAAATCGTGCTTAGTTAATCACTTACCCTAGGGCTCCTTTGTAGTCAAATTCTCTTCCAATTGCTTCCAAATCAATGGGGTAATTCTCTTTTTCTCTCTCTAAAATGCCCAACTAGTGAGAGAAAGTATGAAAACCAGATTTTTGAAGGGTTTTAAAGTGAGAGGATGAAAGAGCATAAGGGTTTATGGAAGGGTGCACCAAAAGCATGAAAATTGGAGCTAGAGAGAGAAAGTTATGGAAGCTTGAAGAAAACTCCCATGGAGGAATTGAAGAAACGTGAGAGAGGAGAAGGGAAGAAGAAGACTAGCTACTGGAAATTCAAGAAGGTGCTGGAAATTTCAAGATATTTATAGGCCAAACTTATCCATTCCCATAAAATTACGAAAATGCCCTTCCACCAATTAACTTATTCTCCTCCAATCTTTTATGCAATCTTTTTGCTCTTTTGACACTGGGATAAGGTCCATAATGGTCTAAACATACTCGGGTTCATGAAAACATAAAATTTGAACCCGAAGTGAAAAATGACCATTTTACCCCTAATTTCACCATCCATTTATGCCTTAGGCCTACTTAGGCCATAATATTGTTAAAAATCTTACTTTTATGGCTTACTAAGAAAATGACGAAATTACCCCTGGTTCGTATTATTACATCTATGCTTAGTTACAAGCCTCTAGAGGTTGGGGTCTCACAGGAATTATCCCTTAATGCTAGAAAGACTTATGAATAAGTTGATTCAAGAAAATGCCCAGAAAGTTGGATGTTATGACAAAAGTATTGATAGATATGAAGTATGTATCGATATATTTTCAACAGAATGCTCTATGAGGCATTCTGTGTAAAATGTATCGATACATTACTAAGGGTATTTTAACACCTCGTACCCTTGTTTAGTCGTCAATGAGACCTTATCGATAAAACGAACGGTCACTTGATGCAAATTTAAGTGTCGAAGAGCGGTTATGGGCGAAGAAAATATTTTAAAATAAAATATTATTTTATAAATAAAATAATGTTAAAATATTAATATTTTATTAATCACGAAAATTAGTCTAAAAGAAGGGCATATGACTAATTTAAGTGGAGGAAAAGAAGTAAGAAAGAATTTTGGAGAAAAACGACGGTAATTGTATCGCGTGATTTTATTAAATCGAACTAGCGCGGGTAAGTAAATATTTAAATATTATGGTGACACCGCATTGAAATGCGACTTCGATATTTTGGTTGTACATGTGTAAAAGAAGGAAGATAGAAGGAAATTAGAGTTTTTACACGTGTCGGAAGGATCAAATTTTAAAATACGAAAATTTGAGGGTTGTGTAGCAAATAAAACGAAGTTGGGAACTTATATGTAAATTTTATTGTTTTGAGGAAATAAAATAAATAAATAATAAAACAAATGATAAAATAATAAAAAAAAGGAAAGAAGAATGATGGTAAGGGCTGGTCAATTGCACACCATAAAGGAAGGAAAATAAATAAAGAAGAAAAAAAAAGGAAAGAAAGATGGGGGTTGGTCAATGCAAATAGTAAAGGAAAAAATGAAAGAAATAAAAGAAAAACGTGATGGGACAAGACAAAGAGAGAAGAAAAAAAAGCTAAAAAAGAGAAAGGAGTCAGTTGTGAGGGAGAAAAGAAAAATTCAGCCAAAAATTGAAAAGAAAAGAAAGAAGAAAGGAGAAAGGAAATGAAGGAGAAGGAGGGAAAGAGAAAAAAGAAAGTAAAGAAAAAGAGAAAAGAAATGCCGAGTGGAGGAGAAGAAAAAGAGAGAAGAAAGGTTGGCTGGAGGAGAAGAAAAAGGGAAAATGAAGGTTGGCTGGAAAAGTGAAAAAGGGAAAAAGAAGGCTGGTTGGAAGAGAAAAAAAAGAGATAAGAAAAGGAATAAGGAAGAGAGAGGGAGAGTAGTGGCGTGTTGGAGGAGAAGAAAAAGAGAAAAAAAAAAGAAGGAAGAGAGAGGGAGAGCAGAGGTTGTGTCGGTGGAGAAAGGGGAATAAGGAACAAAGAAAAAGAAGAAAAAAAAGGAGAAACATTGGCTGGAAGGAAGACCGGCAGCAAGGGGAGAAAGGAGAGGAAGAGAAAATAAACAAATAAATAAGAGGAGTAAGAAAGAGAAAGAAAGAAATGAGGAAGGAAGAAAGAAAGAATAGCTAGATACACGCACGAACCAATTGCGAAGTAGCGTCCCACTATTATGAGGTGAGTAGGTGCTAAATTTCAAAAACTATATCCCTATAAATATATTATATATATTACATTTGATGGTTGACGAAATTGTAGAAAGCATGAGTTGATAGAAAGCCCTGAGTTGTTTGTGATTGCAATCGAGGATTTTATATATGGTTTTTTTATATTATACATGTTGGTCCCGATAATATGTGCTAGAGGGGGGGTGAATAGCACAAATCGGCTCTTGACAAAATGAAAAACTAATTTTCAGAACAAAGAAAATAAAAACAGAGTATACAATGCACAACAATTTATAATGGTTCGATCCAAGACCTACATTCACTACCTTGATTGTTCAACCAAGGATTTTCCAAACCAAATCACTAAAAACAGTGGAATTCACAAGTTTTCACCAAGCGTTTACAATGGCTTTTCGCAAGCTTAGCCATAACCTTTAGCAATGGTTTTTCACGGGATCAACCAAAACCCAAAGTGGTTTTTCAAAGGCTCAACCAAAACCCTAAGTGGTTTTTCAAAGGCTCAACCACAACCTTTAACAATGGTTTTTCACGGGCTCAACCAAAACCCAAAGTGATTTTTCAAAGGCTCAACCACAACCTACAACAATGGTTTTTACCAGGATCAACCAAAACCCAACAACCAACTTTTCTAGGCTAAGTTGGAACCTTTACACTCAATCAAGCAATCCAAGCTTGAATAAATCCCTTAGAGTGACTCGCCCACTCTAAGTGTACAAGAAGAGAAGAAATAAAGAAGTACTTATGATCACTTACTTGATCTAGATGGTACAAGATGAAGTGCTGAACTCTATTACAAAGATTGACGTTCAAGTGCAGTAAGGTGCAGAGAGGATTTTCTAGTTTTTCAGCTTTATATCACTTGGAAGCCATCAATTCTCTCAAAAACTAATTTCTAACCATTGGAAGATCCTTTTATACTTGGAGAAACAACTCTGATGGCAATTTGGCAGTTTATGGCTGTTGGAAACAGTTGAGAGTTGGTTCTAGCCGTTAATCTGTCTTGTAGTGCTTTGGTTCAAATTACAGACAGAGAGCTCTTAGTCAACTGACTTGGTCGACTAAGTTAGTTCTGTTTCAAGTTGCAGATTCTGGCAGAGAGTAGTCAGTCGACTGACTTGGTCGACTAAGTTGGTTCTGTTTCTCAAATTCTTCAGCCCGCCATTTCTCCAATTTTAGAACTTGGTTAACTAACATTATTCCTTGTTTCACTAATAAGCTTCCTCCTTGTTAGATAGTTGCATTTTGTTATTTTTATCCCTCTTTTTCTTTTGATATACTCTTTGAAGAGTAAATTAATTAATTTCATGTATTAATTTTCCTACACACTCAAGTAAAGGCATTAGACATCAATGAATGGGAATATTTTGCTATCATAAAAAACATATAGAGTCAACATTCTCTAACTCTTATTTTTGATGATCACAAAACACTCCAAGATTAATAATGCAATGTCTATGTTCAATATGAATGCTTCAAATCTTTATGCATAATGAGTTGCTCCCCCTTAGTCAATGCATCTAGTTTTTTTTAAAGATTTGCAATAAACTATTTATCATATCCATAACAGCTAAACAAGATATACAATGCCCATAGTAGCTAAGCAAGATATATTGAATATCCATAATAACTAGCACATAATATTCAATAAAATCCTAACTAAGCATCACACACATAAATTAAACATGGAAACCTATCACACTCAATTTAACTTACTTTTCCTTCTCTCCTTTTTTGCCATCATTAAAAAAGATATTCAAAACTCCCCCTTAATGAGTGCATCTAGATTTTCCTTTAATATTTAAATCAAACTTTAATGAATAGGAATCATAAGCACTCATATACTTAAGTCATACAAGCTTATAGATATAGTTCAATAACTTCAAGAGTCAAGCTTGTGTCTATGTAAGAACAAATGTATGAGAGTTAAATCATTTCAAGAATTTGTCAAAGATTACTCAAATAATATTCAAGCAAATTTCATCATTTTGTCATAATCAAAACTATAATAATTTTAAAGCTAACAATACATAAGTATATATCTACAAGGTTTTAATTACGAGGAAACAAACCTTTGATTGGCTTTTTGCTTCAAAATCATACCTTGCAAGCTTGTGGATGTTTAGGCAAATGGTCATTATTTGATTTATGGGATTTAAAAAAACAATTTATTATTGATTTCACTTAGCATGCTGATTTGATGGATATGCAATGCTTTGAAATAAATTATGCATAACATTCAATTTATGATTATATTGCTTTTGATCTGTCATGTTTTGCAAATGCATTAAATTGCAATGATTTTCATTTTAACATGATTGAGATACTCTGGGTAGGACATGTTACCACACCAGGTTAAGTGTGGTCTTTGTGCATAAAGTAGTGATTGTTGATTATCAATATTTGATTTTAAAAGGGAACTTGAAGCCCCGATTCATATTGGTGATGATGTTTGAGAGAGTAAGCCTAAAGGCTATACTAAACCTACTTGAGGATGATGCTCACTTGTGGATTTTGATTACACAATGTATGGCATTAACACTTGAAATTTCCTATTAAATGGCAAGTGAAATTTACATATTCATTGGTGATCAGTTATTTCGCATTTATATATTTGAGACTCTTCATTCTACACTTGCCATTAGATTTACTATTGACTAGATATTGAAGTTGAAAGATTTTCTAGTACCTTAAATACAATCGTTTTCATATATGTTTACTTATGATTCATTATTTTTAAGACTTGCAAGGTATATAAACAAAATCTCTCAATTTAATGGAGTGTGTTTTCTACGCTTACTCTTGGATTTATAAACATTCCATCTTTATGTTTATTTCCTCTCTTCGCCTGCTCACGGGGCCGATGATCACTGAGTCTGTGAGACTCACACCCCTCTTATTTCCCTTTTTTACAAATTGGGATCAGCTTAGCGTATATTAATCGGTGCATACGGTCCACCGCAGATTAGGTAAAGACATCTCCTAACCCGCTCTGAGTCACTTCGTTGCCTAGGGTTGTGTCATATAGAAATTGGTAGATGTTGCAAAATGTTGTAAACCCATGGACATGAAAGGTTTAAGACCTTATAATTGATATTTAATTATTATTATTTCGAATGGAGTAAACAGTAGTACAATTAATATTATTCGCTTATGTATGTAAATGTATATTTAATGAATCTAACGAAAATCTCAAATGAGGCTTGCTCGGGACTTGGTAGAATTCCTCGAAAGTCTCAGATGCCGGTAGCGATTGAGGTGGGGTCGTTACAGGTATCAATAGATTCCTTTCATGTATCGATACATTCTAGAATGTATAAATAGAATCGTTGCAAAATTGGCTTCTCAAGAGATTTTAGAGAGGTCTTCATGATTAAATGGTTTTTAATGAATTATGCAAAGATATTTTCCATGCAATATTATTCAGAGGATCATTAATAGCTATGTTTCATGAACATCATGGTAATGTGAAAGGATTTATGAATCATATATATTTATGATTGCATAGTTACAGAAAACTCATATCCCCTGGCTTGTCCCCTTCCTTGTATCCACTCACGGAGTCTCTGTGATTCACACGTTATTTTTTCTCATTATTTTTGTTTCAGATCAGTGATAACTCTTTTGATAGTAGCTAGTGTCATGGAGACGTGATTCGTTTATTCCTCATTGGTAGGTGTCTAACAGCCTCTTGATGCCTAGCGAGTCAGATCCTGTTCCACTGATGAGTCCGTCTATATTATGTTTATGTTTATAGACTATAAACGTGTTTTAATGGATTATGAACAAGTTATGTTAATGTAGCCAAATGTTTAAGCACTTTACATTATGAATGTTATGATAAAATATATATAATGGCTTAAGAGCCTAAATGGACACCTGAAGGTGTTAAGACATGTAAATATTATGGTGCACTGGAAATGTGGCACTCTGATAATATATGAAATGTTGCACTTACACTAATATATTGAGAAGTTCCATATATGTGTAATGTTGCGTATGATGGTATGAATGAGTTGATATTGTATGCCTATGGATGTTTATGTATGCTTCCAAATTTATGAATGTTTAATGATCTATGTTAAAGAGGCTTACTTGACCCTAACGAGCTATACCCCTCTAAGTTCATACACCGGTCATGTTCTACCATAAAATGGAATGAGACAATTACCAATATGTTAGAAACCGAATGGGTTACACACATTAAGTGATATGATTAAAATTAAATAAGGATAATCAATTAAGTTGGACTTAATTGAAATAGATCAAAATAAATTGAGAAAATTAATTAAGTTCACAAAGACTTAATTGAATAAAAATACAAATGTTGTATCTAGGGTTACAATTTAGTTTGGCTATATAAATATGTTATGTTAGTCAACTAAAACTCCAAGCCTTCAGTCACTTCTTAGTCGTTTCATAAAAGTAAGAAAAAAAATAGTTTTCTTTATTTGATAAAAATACGATTTGGCAAGAACTTTTGGCTTTTTTGTTTTAGAAACAAAACTTACTGGTACAAGTGAAATCCTATCTTTAAGAAGATCTTATTTGGTAACTGTGTGTATTACTATTAAAGGCCAAATATTTGAGTGGCTGAAGATTTAACAAATCCTAAAAGTGAGAAAGCAAAGATTTCAACTGCAAGACTTTCTAGACTGTCTTATTCTCTTTTCGAGTTACTTGTTTCATCACAAGTGTTTTTTTGGATTTAATTAACTCTTAATTACGATATCTAAAGTAAGGTACGTAATACTTAAACTTATGAGTGTTTATCATTAATCTGAAAATTACATAAAAAACACAAACATTGATCTTCAGGGTTTCAGCTATTTCTCTAATTAAATGTATTTTTATTTTCTCGTTGTGTTATGTTTTTAATTTCTTGATTATTTCATGTTTGAGAATGAGGTCGAGTCCTAATAATGAGGAGGTTTTTGAGGCAAAGTTGCCAAAGTTTTTTATAGTAGTTATGGATGCTCAGGTAGTGGTTGGTGATATGACAAATGTTCCAATTGTTAGGGAGTTTTTCGATGTAATTTCGGAAGAACTACAGGGCTTACAGCTACTAGAAGTTGAGTTTTGCATCGACTTGGTGTAGGATACTAGTCGATATCCATACCACCTTATCATATGGCATTAATAGAGCTTAAGGAGCTCAAGGATTAGATATTCATACTACCTTATGGTATGGCACCTGATATTTGAAGTTGAATTTTGCATCAACTTGGTGCACGATCTTGACTTTTCAACATTTTTCATTTTTTTTATTTTTTAGATGTTCTCATATCATTTTTAGTTTATTACATTTTATTAATAGCTCATTTTTCCATAATTTTTCCAATCACGTGGATAATTTTTCTATGTGGCATGCCATGTAATACCATTTGGCCGCCATCACGTCCATGTAAACATTCCATTACCAAATCTGTTTGTAAATTAACATGAGGATTAACAAAGTTATGTTTCAATAATATTAAGGATAGAAACAGCAAATTTTTAAACGTTTAGAATTGATTAGAATTGAAAGTGAAAAACACAAACCTTTAGGTTTAGAAATATAATTTTCTTTTTTAAAAAAAGAATTGATCCTTGACAACTTCTTGAAATGATTTAACTCCTATACATTTGTTCTTACATTGTTACAAGCGACTCTTGAAGTTATTGAGCTATATTTATAAGCTTGTATGACTTAGGTGTATAAGTGCTTATGACTTAGGTGTAGATGCACTCATTAAGGGACAGTTTTGAATATCTTTTTTAATGATGATAAAAAAAGAGAGAAAGAAGACTAAGTTAAATAGAGTTTGATAGTCTTCATGTTTAATTTATGTGTGTGATGCTTAGTTATGGTTTTGTTGAATATTATATACTTGTTATTATAGATATTCAATATATTTTGCTTAGCTACTGTGGATATTGTATATTTTGTTTAGCTACTATAGATATTATAAATATTTTATTGCAAATCTTTAAAAAAAGTAGATGCATTAACTAAGGGGGAGCAACAAATTATACATATATATTTCAAGTATTCATATTGAACATAGACATTGCACTTTTAATCTAGGAGTGTTTTGTCATCATCAAAAATAAAAGAGAGAGAATATTGACTTAATGTGTTTTTGGTGATAACAAAACATTTTCATTCATTGGTGTCTAATTATATTATTTAAGTGTGCAGGAGAAAGCTTAAATTCATTAATATACTTGGCATTTGAAAGCAAGTCGAAATGCTTGCTCAGTTGCAAGATGGGTTAATTGGTTAAACAAAAAAAGAAGAAAGAGCTTTAATAAAGATAGATTAGTCTTAACTGATTAACATAAATCTTTAATCAATTAAAGCAATTTTGGGCGCTACACTAAAGACAAACAAAAAGATCTTAACTAGTTAACACAAGGTTTAATCAGTTAAGCGAGTGCTGGATGCAAAACAAAAACCTTTTACTCGATTAAAGGAAATGAGTTAACAGGCCAAAGGTCAAAGTTAAAGTGTCAAGAAGCGCCAAAATTCAAATTCAAAATATTGATGACCGTCCCAAGCACCAAACCAAAAAATTTAAAATTGAAGAATTTTTAATTGGTTGGAGCCCATTTTAATCAGTTAAAGATGAATGGAGAAAAGCTTTAATAAGTTAAAAGGAGTATTAATTTGTTAAAAGGAGGCTGGCCAAAAACAGTGCTTGAAGGTGCTTGAAAATAAAAAGTTATTAATTAGTTAATGCTATTGTTAATTAGTTAACACAGAGCAGTGTGCAAGTCAAAAAAGACTTAATCGATTAAAGCTTGCCTTTAACCGATTAATGAAGCACTATCTACACATTTGAATTTAAAAACAAAACGACAAAGTAACGGCAAAAAATAGCTAATTTCTATCTTCAATGTCTAGAAGTGATTTTTTCAAGTATTTAAAGCCTTTCCAACAGTCAAAAATTATATAGAGAACCCATCCAAAGTGATTTTGAGCTTATAAGACCAAAAACCTTATCTTTACACTTGTATTTCACTCCTATCCTTTGAAAAAGAGTGTTCGAGCTTAATTTGGTACATCTTAGATCAGCTAAGTAATCAATTGTACTTCATCTTTACTCTATTTCTAGTTTACTTAAAGTGTAAGAGACACTTTAAGGTAGATTAAGCTTGGGTTACCATGGTCGTTGTTGTAGGTTCTAACTTAGCCTTAGAAAAATTAGTTTTGGGTTTTGGTTGATCCTGGGAAAAACCACTATTAAAGGTTGTGGCTGAGCTTGTGAAAAGCCATTGTAAAAGCTTGGTGGAAGCTTGGGAATTTCACTAATTTTAGTGAATTGGTTTGAAATCCTTGATTGGGAGATCAAGCTAGTGGATGTAGGTCAAGGGGACCGAACCATTATAAATCATTGTGCTTTGTCTACTTTATCTTATTTTCCTATTTTTAACTTTTAAATCACTCCTTCGATAAGCTTTAAACTTCCATTATCAAATTCCCTCAATTAACTCTTAACTTGGAAAAATTTTCGTATTATCTTGAAAGTGCTATTCACCCCTTCTAGCACTCTCTTTGGGACCAACAGATGTATGTGTTGGGATAGTCATATACATTATGGGCTAAGCATGTGAGTTATTTATGAAGTTATGAAATGTATGCCATGAGATGTATGTGGTGGGATAGTCATATACACTATGGGCTAAGCATGTGAGTTATTTATGAGATTATGAAATGCATGCCATAAGATGTATGTGCTGAAATAGTCATATACACTATGGGTTAAGTATGTAAGTGATTTATGAGGTCATGAAATGTATGCCATGAGATATATGTGTTGAGATAATCATATACACTATAGACTACATATGATGATGATTTATGGAAATGTTAGATGTTCATGATGCAAGTAAGGATGAGAACGATCCTAAGCTTAAGAAATCTTATGATGATTGTGGTTGATGCCAAAGTGTCACTCACATAGCTTTGATGATTGTTCACGCGAGGTGAACTAAACAGTAGTCAAGGCTTTGTCCATTACCCGCCTGAGTGAGGTGGGACTACTCGATAAATCGTGGATGAGGGCGGTGTGCCATTCACGAGAGCGTGCTAGGAATCCAAAATAGTGGGGGTTAAACCACTATTCGCCAGAATGGGATGGACCCATTCATAGTTAAAATGTTATGACGAATGAGATTAATGAGTTAGAGAAATGATTGAATGAGTATTACCACATGATTTACACTTAAATGCCTAGTTTATGATTATATGAGTATTAATGATATTATTCACACTGTAATGTGGTGATATTGACTTGGTTAGATCGAACCTTAGCCTAGGGAATGATCTCTTAATGCTACAAAGACTTATGAATAAGTTAGATTCAAGAAAATGCCCAGAAAGTTGGATTTTGTGAGAAAAGTATCGATAGATATGAAGTATGTATCGATACATTTTCAACAAAATGCTATAGGAGGCATTCTGTGTGAAATGTATAAATACATTACCAAGGGTATTGATAGATTCCTTTCATGTATCGATAGAATCGTTGGAAAATTGGCTTCTCAAGAGATTTGAAAGAGGTCTTCATGATTAAATGGTTTTTAATGAATTACGCAAAGATGTTTTCCATGCAATATTATTTAGAGGATGATTAAATGCTATGTTTCATAAACATCATGGTAATGTGAAAGGATTTATGAATCATATGTATTTGTAATTGCATAGTTACGAAAAACTCATATCCTTTGGCTTGTCCCCTTCCTTGTATCCACTTACGGTGTCTTTGTGACTAACACGCTATTTTTTTGTTATTATTTTTGTTTTAGATCAATGATAACTCTTTTGATAGCAGCTAGTGTCATGGAGACGTGATTCATTCATTCCTCATTAGTAGGTGTCTAGTAGTCTCTTAATGCCTAGCGAGTCGAATCCTATTCCACTGGTGAGTTTGGCTATATTATGTTTATGTTTATAGACTATAAACATGTTTTAATGGATTATGAACAAGTTATGTTAATGTAGCCAAATGTTTGGGCACTTGACATTATGAATGTTATGTTAAAATATATATAATGGCTCAAGAGCCCAAATGGACACCCGAGGGTGTTGAGACATGTAAATATTATGATGCACTAGAAATGTGGCACTCTGATAATATATGAAATGTTGCACTTACACTAATATATTGAGAAGTTCCATATATGTGTAATGTTGCGTATGATGGTATGAATGGGTTGATATTGTATGCCTATGGATGTTTATAGATGCTTCCGCTTTGATGAATGTTTAATGATCTATGTTAAAAAGGCTTACTTAGGCCTAACAAGCTATATCCCTCTAGGTTCATGCACCGGTCATGTTCCACCATAAAATGGAATGAGACAATTACCAACATGTTAGAAGCCTAATGGGTTACACATATTAAGTGACATGATTAAAATTAAATAAGGATAATCAATTAAGTTGGACTTAATTGAAATAGATCAAAATAAATCGAGAAAATTAATTAAGTTCTTAAAGACTTAATTGAATAAAAATACAAATGTTGTATCTAGGGTTACAACTTAGTTTTGTTAGATAAATATGCTATGTTAGCTAACTAAAACTCTAAGCTTTTAACCACTTCTTAGTCGTTTCATAAAAGTAAGAAAAGAAAAACAGTTTTCTTTATTTGATAGAAATAAGATTTGGTAAGAACTTTTGGTTTTTTTGTTTTAGAAACAAAACTTGCTGGCACAAGTGAAATCCTACCTTTAAGAAGATCTTATTCGGTAACTGTGTGTATTACTATTAGAGGCCAAATACTTGAGTGGCTGAAGATTTGACAAATCCTAAAAGTGAGGAAGCAAAGATTTCAGCTGTAGGATTTTTTAAACTGTCTTATTCTCTTTTCGAGTTACTTGTTTCATTACAAGTGTTTTTTGGATTTAATTAACTCTTGATTACGATATCTATCTAAAGTAAGGTACGTAATACTTGAATCTATGAGTGTTCATAATTAATTTGAAAATTACATAAAAAACACAAACATTGATCTTGAGGGTTTTCAGCTATTTCTCTGATTAAATGTATTTTTATTTTCTTGCTGTGTTATGTTTTTAATTTCTTGATTATTTTCATGTTTGAGCATGGGATCAAATCCCAATAATGAGGAGGTTGTTGAGGTAAGGTTGCAAAAGTTTTTTCTAGTAGTTATGGATGCTCAGGTAATGGTTGGTGATATTATAGATGTGCCAATTGTTAGGGAGTTTTTCAAAGTAATTTCGGAAGAACTACAAGGCTTACAGCTAGTATAGAAGTTGAGTTTTGCATAGACTTGGTGCAGGATAGTAGTCGATATCCATACCACCTTATCATTTGGCATCAACAATGTTAGTCCCAATTAAATGTGCTAGAAGGGGGGTGAATAGCACAATTTGACTTTTTCAAAAAATTGTCTCTAAGTGTAGACAAATACAAGGTAAAAGAAAGAATGAAAATAAAATAAAAACAAAGTAAATAAGATAGCAGAATTTAGAGTGGTTCGGTCCAAGACCTACATCCACTACCTTGATTATCCAACCAAGGATTTTCCCACTAATCCACTAAGAACCGATAAAATTCACAAGCTTTCACCAAGCTTAACAATGACTTTTACTAGGCTTAGCCAAAACCTTTCACAATAGTTTTTCCTGGGCTTAACTATAACCCAACACCAAACTTTTTAAGGCTAAGTTAGAACCTTAATACAAAAAAGCAATCCTAACTTGATTGAACCCCTTAGATTGGCCCTTTCACTCTAAGAACATAAAGAGAAATGAAAAAGAAGTGTACCTATGATCACAATGTTTATCTAAGTGGTATAAGTTGAAGTGCAAAATATAATTACAAGGATGGGCGTTGAGTGCAGTGAATTGCAGTGGATATTTTCTAGTTTTTCAACTCTTTTGTGTGTGCTTGGAAGCCTTAATGCACTTCTAGCCCGTTGGAACCCTCTTTTATACTTGGAGAAACAACTTTGATGGCAGTTTGACAGTTTTTTGGCCATTGGAAACAGTTGGAAGTTGGTTCTAGCCATTAATCTGTCTTTTAGTGCAGAATTCAAACTTGTAGGCAGAATGCTCTTAGTCGACTAACTGATATCTTAGTCGATTAAGTCGTCTCTGTCTTCTGTTCCCAGTTTCTGGTAGTTCTAGTAGTGTACACTTAGTCGACTAACTCATTTCTTGGTCAACTAAGTTGGTTTTGTTTCTCAACACTCTTAAGCCCGCCAACTTTTGATTTAAATCTTAGCTGACTAACTCTTCATTAATCGACTAAGAGGCTTCTGTCTTGTTGATCAATTGTGGCTTCTTTATTTCTATGCTCTTTGATATGTGCATTTTAATGATTGATAATTTATTTGCATATAAATTTTGTCTTGCACACTTAAGTATAAATATTAGACACATATGAAATGAGAATATTTTATTATCATCAAAAACTAATGGAGCCAACAAACAGAGCTTAAGGAGCTCAAGGATCCGATATCCATACTACCTTATGGTATGGCACCTAATATTTGAAGTTGAATTTTGCATCAACTTGGTGCAGGATCTTGACTTTTGAACATTTTTCATTTTTTTTCATTTTTGAGATGTTCTCATATCATTTTTAGTTTATTACATTTTATTAATAACTTATTTTTCCATAATTTTTCCAATCATGTGGATAATATATCCATGTGGCATGCCATGTAATACCATTTGGACACCATTACGTCCATGTAAACATTCCATTACCAAATCTGTTATGTAAACTAACATGAGGATTAACAAAGTTATGTTTCGATAATATTAAGGATAGAAATAGCAAATTTTTAAACGTTTATAATTGATTAGAATTGAAAGTGAAAAACACAAACCTTTAGGCCTAGAAATGTAATTTAAAAAAAAGAGAAATGTAATTATGCTTTAAGGCTTTGAAAGCATCTTATTCATTAACAAACGTTTACAAATTGAATAATATTTGGTCTCTGTCCTTCACATTTACATTCATTATTACCACGTAAACTTGTAGTACAACTTTCTTAGGACATAATAAATGAGCAAGAGATAACCAACTATGAAGCACAATCTGTGAAAATAGCTAGTCTTCTTCCGCTGCAAAGATTTAACCCTGTGACCAAAGAATTTTGAATAAGTTAGATCTAAGCAAGGGAAAAATTCAAGATGGAAAAATTTAAATGTTCTTTTACTTTGCTGCTTTTGTTTGTATTTTTTTAGCACTTATTATCGTTTCTGTCATAAATATACCTGTCAAAATGAGCCTGATCCATTTTTTATAAAATATGGGATGGGGTAAGCCTAAAAATTTAGATTCATAGTAAAATCAAACCTAAATGGGTCAGTTCACTAAATCAGAGAGCTGAGGTGGGCTAGGGCGGGCCAGTCCTATAGGTCAAAAAAATTGATAATTTTAATTAATTTAATAATTTTATATATTTAATTATATAAAATTAATAATTTAATTATCAATAATATTGTTTATTTTATATATTTCAATGTGTTTAATCTTTACTTATCAAATTAATAATTTTTATTTATGAATTAAATCATAAAATAATTTTATTAATAAAAAATTTATTAAGTAAAATTATAAAAATAATTTTTTTTTAAAAAATAGACTAGTCCAACCGAACCCAACCCATGAGTTAGTAAAAGGTGAATTAAGTTGAGATTTTGATGATCCATATAAAAAATGAACTGACCCGATTTAACTCATTTTTTTTAACTCACAAAAACTTGGGTCGAACCGGACCTGGCCAATTCATATTGACAGCGCTAGTCATAAGCTTGTGATGCAAGTAAATTTATAGATTATGAGGTTGAGTAGAAGTCAGAGCTAGATGGCATGCCTTGTTCGCGAAGTTTCTGCAGCAGGTTGAGGGCCTTTGTCAGATACTACAAGTGGCGGTATTTGCTGGGGTTCAGCTGGAGCATCTAGCACTGTTGATTGTTGGGGTTTAGTTATGGGCAAGGGCAGATGTACTTGGGCTTGTTCCCTTGGAATAGGCACAGTCCTTGCCTGTTACATTAACTTCGCAGGTGAGAAAAATATAATGGCATACCGTTCATGAATAATGTCCAAAATCACTCACCAAATTCCTAAATTGGAGATTGTAGAGCAGTTGAATGTATCTTTGCTTAGTTAGATTTTGTTCTTTGTTCAACTGCCTCCAAAATCCATAGATAGATCCCATGTTCAACAATTTGTTCGCATAAATCTCCCATGTATAGCTGCATATTCAAATAAATGCGAGATAAATTAACTCAGGATATTCAAATAAATGCAAGATAAATTAACTCAAGATATTCAATGAAAATTTCCCAGGCTAAACTTTTTCATTGGTGCCGTTTTAGTGTGTGGTACCATTCTTGTATGCGATGGAGTCCTGCAGCTGACACTCTCTTCCAATGTTCAGCATCTGTCCTGCACTTGTCAAAGAAATCAGCGATGATGTTGCTGGATTTATCCCCATTGTTTGGACCGATATGGAAACCTGAGACCCCATCTACAATTATCTCTGCTGGGCCTCCTTTGTTGGTTGCGAATGTGGGTAATCCACAGTTCATTGCTTCGATGACAGTCAGACCAAAGGCCTCATATAGTGCGGGCTGCACGAAAGCTCCCTTTGTATCAGCAATGCAACGATACAGCTCTCCATTGCGAAGCCTATCGGTTTGAGCGGCTATCCATCTGAATTGACCCCTAAGTCGATATTGCTCCATCAGCTGATGCATCCTTTTAATTTCTGCTTGTTCTTCTCTGTCATTCGACTTGGATGGATCGAAGAATCCAGCAACAACAACGAGATTTACTAAATCTCTAAGCCTTTTGTTCTTTCCAAACCACTCAGTTAGACCTGTAATGTTCTTCACTGTATCAAGTCTTGCCATAGAGAAGATAATCGGCTTACTCCGGTCTGCCAGAAAGCCACTGTTTCAAGCAAAATAAAATTAGGATTTCCCCTAGTTTCCTCGAACAATAATGTTGTCCAGTTGAGTCTTACATGTGCTCGTTGTTATCGTTCTGGCTGTAGAGTAATTCTTCAATGGCTGGATGGAAAGAGGATAGACGCCTCTTTTTCTCTGTGTAGGGAAAGTAGACTGACTGGTCAGCCCCCGGGGCAACTATGTTGAACTTTGGGTCGAAGATATTGATGCCTGAGACCACCCGATGAAGTCCGGGCATGGTAAATGCTGCATGACTTTCATATTGTCCAGGCTTTTCCTTGCTGGATCAAAGAAAATTCACCACTTTTTGAGTCAATGTTTCAGATAAGGTTTCATGTTATAATATGTTAATGATATTATACATATATTAATGTTAAAAAGTAAAAAAAATACAACCTTCCAGCAATTTCCTGATAGGTGCTGGTTATGATAAAATCAGTGGCATTCATTGCTATAATGTCAGCAGTGAATTGACATGAAAAGTGATACTTTGCTTCTAGTTCTTTCCATTTGACATCTGAATCTTCATACTTGGTTTTCTCTAAAGCGTGAGCTATAGTTCCCTGGCATATATTAAGATGTAATAAGTGCAGCTCAATTGTTTCATTGATAGAAATAATTTATGTAGGAGTCTGTTTGAACTAATCAAAGACAGTTACATACCTGAGTGATTCCAAGTTTGCGAGCCATTAGAGACGCCACCAAATTTCCATCACTGTAGTTTCCAATTATGAGGTCTGGCTTACATTCCATGTGTTCAAGGATTTTGGCAACAGCATCCTAGTCGTGAGAGAGAGAATCCAAGATTCCAAATAAGTTTAACTCCATATGGTAGAACAAAAAAAGTCCTTAAAGGTAAGATATTTTCAAAAATAACTTTTTTTTTTATAATTTTAACTATTTTTAGTTCAGTTAGACAAAATTACCTTTAATGAAACTACTGATTAGGTTGTTATACATTATATACAAAAACATATTACACGCAATTGTTAGATTGTTATATGCCATCTTGAAAAAAAAATATTGTTGTTACACTCTATGTGCAAAAACATGTTACACGCCATGGTTAAAAAGGTTGTTACACTTCATATTTAAAAAATATTATTGTTACACCCCATATTTAAAAATATTTTGTTACACTTTAATGCTTAAAATGTTGTTGTTACTTACGAATCAAAACTTCAAATCCTCTCAACTCTCTTCATTTCTTTTTGTGTTTTTGACAATTTGACACCGATTAAAGTGTTTCTAGCATATTTTCATAAATCAAAATACAAATTTTCTTATCTAAAACACTTATTTCGACTAAAATTCGAAAAAAAGTTTTTTTGAAAACCTAGGTTTATAAATTTAAAATTCTTGAGTTTATTGGTGTTTAGGTCCCTAATTGATTAAATTAAAAGTTATTTTAAACATCTGTGATCATTTTTATCATTTTAATTTTATCCAAAATACCTCCAAATAGCCACCAATCAAAATACAGCAAAACCATTATTTAGTGTCTTGAAAGCGTAAGAAAGAGAAATCTGAAACCGCAGGAGAGAGAAATCTGAAACCGCAGATGAATGCCGAAGAGAGAAATCGATAAAATTAGAGAGAGTGGGATGGTGAGAGAGATATCAATGGGAAGAAATTGTGATGAATTGTTTAATTTATTTCAAATAGTTTTAAGGGTATTTTTGTTAAGTCATAATTAAATATGATTAAAAATAATTAAATTTATTTTGATAGTTACTTTTGAAATGCCCTTATCAAAAAAGATTATTTTTCATAATTTTCTAAAAAAAAAAACAGCAAAGCAAGAATAAATATTAGACACTGAACGCAAACGCAAATACCTGTGCAAATTTCTCTAGATAAGGATAGATGTCAAACCGCGAAACCCATTGTTGAAGTACCCCATTATCTGTCTGGAATGGGACCCTAAGAATGTGAGAGTGCTTGGTATTGATGATCGGCTCCAGCTCTTGGTTGCACTTGGTTCCGCGAGCATCCGGAATAAGACGAGTTACCTATAATATTGCAAAATGCCATGTTGATGACAAGGTACAAAGTAGTAAGCACCCTCCTGTTTCGCAGTTGCTATTGCGTATATATGTAGCTTACCACTAGAATCTGAGGCTTCACAGCCAGGCCTTGTTGTTTAAATCTGAGTAGCAAGGCTTCCTCAAGGGCTTTTACTTGATCAAGAATATAAACTACCTGTTTAAATTTGCATAATAGATAACATTTTGTAAGTAATGGTAAACATAATCAGCATATTTCTGGCAGTTGGATCCATCTTTAATGTATGTTTCTGTTTTACCTGGCCCCCAGTATCCGGCAAACCGAGGACATCTGACTGCCCGAAGTAACCGTGAGGTGATAAGATTACGATCCCAAACACGGTTGGGAGCCAGCTAAAGAGTGACTCCAGTTTTGCCGGTTCCGGTGTTTGTAGCACCTCAGAAAGGGTCATCATTGTCTCTTGAACTCTTTCTGCATTGTGTCCCCATCCTTTCTCAAAACCTAACTCTTTTAACCTGAATATTTATGGGCACATTTGAAAACGTAAGAAAATATTTTTAGCTTGTATATTTGCTATTAAAGTAGCTGGGCTATGGTGGGGGGAAAGTGGAAAATACAATAACCTTTGCTCAAAGTTCTTGTATGGCGTTTCCTTGGGTAATGCGGAGATGACATTGTTAGCTGTAAGTAGAGCTGTTTTAAGCTTGGCAACCGTATCTAGAGTTTCATTGATTAGGAGATCCTGAAATTCCAAGTACATGCATTCATGATTCTCCAAATAGTCTGCAATGCATCTCTACATAATGAAAATTGGAATAAAAGAATAAATGGAGCTACTTCGGTTACCTCCCCCTGGTGATTAAGGGCCAACAAGTAGTCCAGCAGTGGCCTTGAGCTTTCGGAGCTCTCCCATAGCTTTGAGAACATAAACTTTGAGATGTAGCTAACTCCATTACCAATGCTAGACGGAAGAGTTAAGTGAGGGGAATTGTAATTAATGGCAGCAAAATCTATTTCCAGAGCATTCTCATCATTTGACCTACACCGTAAAATAACCACAGCTGAGACTTGACAAGTTTCTACTGAAAACTAATTTCTTTTTCTAATTTTTTCCAACCAAGTGAAAGTAGCAAAAGCTGGAGCTGGAGCTGGAGCTAGACCTAAGTTCAAGAATCCATTGTAACTAAAGGGAAAAGAAATATAATTTATACCAATTTTGGTCGAAGATCATTTCTTTAAACTTCAAGTACTCTGAAGCGTTAATTGCATCTACATGGAGGTCTTCTGAGTTCACCTTAACAAACTCCCAGAACCCCGGATTTGGTCTTACAGCAAAAGCAATATATGGCGGAACAACAGCTGCTTCCTGCAAATTTTTAGATTCAATGCACAGTTGATCAGAGTATCCCACCAAAAAGCAAAAAGGAAAAAAAAAAAAACCCTTTGCAGGTTAAAAGCTGTTAAGACCTGAGTGGATATCACAATGAAACCAATCAGTCCCTCCAGGATCTTGCTTCTCTCAACCTTGTCTTCTATTGATTTCTCTACTTCTTCCATCAAAAGTTGACGTTTCAGTAACCTTTTTCCTGTTGCCACCAACCTTTTGGCAGGAGATTAAAGCAGGGTCAAACTTTGCACTGATTAAAATGAATATTTCCACTGATTAAAATGCATTATTCTATGCCCGCTATATATACCTGCTGAAACATCTCTTCATATGGTAGGTGCTCTGCCTCAAAGCATCGGGCATGCTCTCTGCAATTGTGTCGGATCGTTTCAAGGGATGGCGGGAATCCATTTCAGTAACAGCAACGCAAATATTACTCCGAATCAATAAGGATTATGAACCCACAAAGTCTAGACTTGCTGCATCTTGTTTTATACTCTTGAATATTTATAGAGTGACCGAGATCAAGAAAAGACATGGTGCAACTGCAAAGGCTAGGAAAGGGAGGAGGTCAAGGAACATTCTTTGTTGTCATCGGTGGGAAATCTAATTTGGAAACAAGACAGATACCCATCATCAATAGATTGCTCTTTTTCCAAGATATCACAAAAAGTAGAACTAAAGAATAGTGCTAAGGAACGTGTAAATTGTCCGTTGGGATTTTGTTCTTTTCTTTTCTTCTCACGTCCGTTCCCTTGGTATCAAGGCTGATATTATGCCCACGTTGTGATCTATCATTACATATTTATCTTTGTTTTTCTCTCTTTATCAACATTACAAAATTTATTAATGAAAGACATAATGCATATTCTCATTAACTAATCAAGCATAGCACTCTAAATAATCTTCCTAGCGTCGGACACATTTAAAAAAATAAACGTGTTGGGAGATCATCTGACATGGGAAAGAAATAACATTACAAAAATCCAAGTTATTCAATTTGGATTATTAATAGAAATTTTATTTTGACGGAGCAAAAAAAAAAAAAAATCCAAGTTATTCCCAAAAAAAACTTTTGTTGGAAAAATTTTATTGAAAAATTTCAATGAATTGTCATCGGATTATCGACTGAAGTTAATTTTATTATTTTTCAATGGAATTTTGATAGAATTTTTTGTGATAAATTCCATAAAATTTACTGATGAAAAGAATTTTGTCGGACAATGATAAGAACTTTTTTAGGTGCCAAACCAATGCAATGGACCGAATTTACCATGGAAGATTCTGCCGGTATCAATATTTCTTTTATTTGCTCATAATATAGTATTATATGTTAATTAAATGTTATCAAAATTAATAATGTATTATATGATATTAATAAGCATTATTTATTATGATATACAATATTTTATATATTGAATTAATTAATTATTAAGTTAATAAAGTATTTATCATATATGTTTAATTAGACATAACAATGAATGATTATATAACACATCAATATGATTGTTGCATTTTATATAATTACGTATACTATAATATATGTTTTTATTATATATATATATATATACATATATAAACATTAACTTATATGTCATATAATTATTTATAATCTTAAATCAACTAGGCGAGACTAGGTGTTGCACGTCAGAACAAGATGAGATGGCAAGTTCTGACATAGGAGACCTTAATGATAATCTTCCTTTTTCCCTCTTCCTATATTTTCCAAGATTTCTTGTGGTTTTAGTTAATTGTAATACAATTTATCTAATTAATATTTTTTATTTTCTATATTAGAATTGAAAGTGAGACGTAATAAAGTTCATAATTTATTTGTCAAATAAAATTATTTGTAAATTTATATTATAATAAATATCATATTTATACATATATGATAATAGTGTTTATTTATTTATTTTTATAATTGGAGGAGAGGGATTCGAACCCTACTTTTTAGGTAGGGGGATTATGCACCAATCAATGAGACAAACGCACGGGTGCATAGTATTTATTAATAATATAGAAATAATTAATATGTAAAATTACATATTTGTTATATCAAAAAATTAAATATTATATAATTATCATGTAATATAATGTTATGTTATCCATATGCCTAGAATTATAAATAATTTATGTGGATAATATAGTATTATTATCTGTAAAATGATAATACTAATCTATGGTTATGTATATTTATATCAAATGATCAATTTATAACATATATTATATAAATATAATTGTTATAGTTTATAAATGTATATTATTACAATTCATAATATCAATATATTCAAGTGATATAATTATAATGATAATATTGTATAATAATTATTATCAAAATATATACATATATATTAGTTAACCATATATATTATAAGTTATTGTTTATTAATTATGCTATAATAATATATGTTATCCTAATATAAATGGTATAATTTATAACTTTTATTTTATATATTTATTAATATTATCATTTATATATTGTTAATATAATATAAAAATATTAAATATAATATAATATCTCATATTGTCATTATACAGAAACATGTTTATTTATTTATAACATAATAGAATAAATCATTAAACGTATTTATTAAACAATATTATCATTAATTGTTATATATAATAATATTTAATTAATATTATAACATATTCCAAATTATTAAAAATAAATATACTACAATTTAATTATTTATTAATATTTTTCCATGTATATGATTTAATTCTAGTATATATGATTAATATATTAATATTTATTTGTAATAATATAATTTTATATCAGATTATATGTACAATAGATGTAATAAATAATTAGGTAAATGCATATAAATTTATAATATCATCATGTAATAAATCGTGTTTAATAACACATACATTCTTCACAAAATTTCATATACTAATTATATATGTTATGATTATGATATATCAGTTCTCTAGAATGGTTGAATATGCATTATAATAACAATCATATTAAATAACATATAATACTATATGTCAGAGGAATTAATTAGTCAGTGTGGCTAAAATATATTCATTAATTATTCCGAGCACAAGTTACGTTACCTCTAAGCCTTTGTTATCTTTTCTTAGATGTAACAAGTCAAAAAATCAAATACATTATATGTAGCAAAACAATAATATCTTCAAAAAAGTATTTGTTAGAGTTTGGAATTTTATTTTGAAAATATCTAATTCATATTTTAAATAAATAAAATGAGAAAACAATTTTTCATTTTGTATGGATAATTAAAAATGTTAATATGTATATTAATAATTTCATAAATAAATAAAAGGTGAATATATATTATTATATATTAATAAATACTATATATATATATATATATATATAATAATATATATATATATATATATATATATATATATATAAAAGGGGAAAGAGTTCTAAACATAGAAGAGTTGTTGTTCTTTGAAATAGACAAATATGGGCTTCAGTGCCACGTGTGCCGTATCGCTGCCTTGCTAGGCCTCCCTTGGCTTTATACGGCCCTGCTAAATTAAAAATATGCAGTATATACTAATTTTGTACTAATTATACAGTTGAGTTCCAAATTGATGTTCACATTTTGTTAGTTTCTTTATCCGTTCCAAAATTATGTTTGATAGAGTGGATGTTATGCATTGTAATTAATAAAAGGTCTTTATTATCTACGAGTTAAAACAATCAATGTTATTTCCTTACAAAAATAAAGTTTATGGAATGAATAAACATTATAAAAGATATTATAAAATGTTATAATTATAAAATCCTTTTTGCATCAAGTGTCATTTCCAAATAGTTCCTATTCGATGTTTTATCATAATGAAACATGGATAGGAATCGAAAAACTATCAAAAGTAATGGTTTTATTTATGAAGTAAGTAATTGATTTTATAACTTAAAAATATCGAGATATTTAAAATAAACACGTAGATGCTTGTTAGAAAAATAAGTTCGTCGAATCCGCCATAAGAATATTTTTTTCTTACTCAGTCAATTCAATTTCATTAAGCATCCAAATCCATAGTGGATCTACTCATACAAAACCCCATACCCATATGGACACCTTACACAACAAGCAGCACAAAAAGGCCATCGATTAAAAGGTACAAGTGCACGGCCACCTAATGAGAAACATGTGAGAGGTGAAACTGCCCCTGCTAAAGAAGGTGCAACAAATTATACAGGACACCAACTAGTGACGAATGGAGCAAATTCATAAAATCATCAAGCCATGAAAAGATCTCCCTCCGTCTCTTTATGCATGGTTCGCCCCTGCAGTACCCTTTCAACCAGAGTTGAAAGTGGGCAACAAGAGGATATTGCCCACCAATCACTACTGCCTTCCATTTTCAATTTGAAAAAAAGCCTCAACTCACACAGGTCATCAGATAAAAGAGCAGCCAGCAGGTAAATAGCTAAACCTCTATATCAGACACTTAGAAAACAGAAAAAGGGACCAATGAATCCCATCAATAACCATCATCACATTAATCAGCATGCGAGGAAAGAGCAACTCATTAGAGAATAGTGAGTTAGCAAGAAAATTCCCCTCTCTCAGAGTACAAATGCTGAAACGACATCTTCAAGCTGCAAGATCAGGGAGTCGTCGCTCATTTATCCCAAGGTCTCTTGCTTGGTTGCAGGATCCGAGAATGGGCGACTTTAGGTTCAGACTCGTTAAAAGCTTCCTAATTAGTGCAAGGCATGAAAAAACACAGCCGCAGACTTGGTGAATACCGATCCGTCACAGATAATAAGAAGCTTCAACATTTGCTGTTTGCAGCACCAAAAGCCTAGTTACAATCAGAGGATCAACATCATCCACCAGTTTCGTTTCCCAAATTTAATGATAAGAAAATATACGTTAGATTCAGTCACCTTGATAACCAAATTGCCAAATGTTCCCAAAAAGGTTACCACGTGCAGAGAGATGCAATCCATAGAAATCAGATTTAGGGATGGCAATGGCTACTTGCAGGTACTCGACCTGATTATATAAGATTAGGGTACCTATAATCGAATTCGGGTAAAATTTGGGTAGTAATTTCACTACTCGTATCGGGTTTGGATAGGATTCGAATACCACTTTTTAGGTACCCAATACCCGAACCCTGATTATATATATATTTTAAATTTTATGTAATTAAAGGCAAACCTATATTATTAATTAAATTAATTCATGAAATTATGATTATTAATTAACTTGTAATATCTTTTAATATATATACTCTATATATTGTGTTAATTTTAAAAAATATAATTACTATTATATATGTACTTTTAGTATATATACTTTAAATATATAAACATATTTACTTTCTATTTTGGATTAAAGTTACAAAAATTATGACGTATAAAATTATTAATTATAATATATATACCTTTCTTTATATAAACTTATAAAATATATACTTAAAAAGAAGTTGTAAGATTAGAATAGTTTTGGAACTTAATTATTTTTTTAAAATTTCATGCAATTAATGACAAACCTATATAGTTAATTAAACTTGCAATGTTGTTTAAGCTGTTGTTAGGATATTTATTTTTAGTTATTTAAGTTGATATTCGAGATATTTATTTTTGATTATTTAAATTTAAATTTTATTATTTGTGTGCTTTTATAAATTTAATTATTAGTGAATTATATGGAATATGGATGAAAATATTATTGTATATAAATATGGGTATGGATTCGGGTTCAGATAATTAGGTACCCATTAAGAGCATTTTAATAATTTTTTTTACATAATTGGGTTTTTAAATGGGTTTAGGTAATTATTGGATAGTGGGTATGTATTAGAGTTTGGGTTTGGATAGTAAATTTTAAAAATATTCGGATAATTAGAAGGTTCGAGTATCCCATTTACTAATCGGGTTTAGGTTCGGGCACCTTAAACATTGACATCCTTAATCAGATTCGGATACAAGCAAACGAAACAAACTCACAGTATTGAGAGTGCAAGCAATAATCAAACAACCAAAGAACCAAGTATATCAACTAACTTGCAACAAAAAAAAAAGATATATTAACTAACATAGTAACAGATCAAGAAAATTCACATGTTAGATTCACAAAAAATGGAACTCAAAAGGAAGTCCAAAAGCTACTGATGGTATGCACAGAAGAACAAAAAAGGACCTAAATCAACTTGTATCAGATCAATTGGCATGATTGTCTTTTACAATCTCCTCTAACCTACTAAGAATGATTTGTTTTGAACACTAACTTATAAGTCCTAACAGAGTGCCTAAGTCCCAAATTCACTTTGCCTCATTTCCTAAGATGGTATTCCTTGTGTTTGACAATGAAGCAATGATTTCTGGATTTTTTTGGCTTTGTGTGGAGCCCTTTTGTTTCATATTTTTAATCCCCTTCTACCTTGGTTTTTTGAATTTCTTGCTACTTTTGGAACACTTGCCAACCTTAACTAGATCCAATAGCCAACACTGGAATGCATCAGAGGGAGGAATCGCATCGGATTCTACATTAGAGTTTGAATTTTGTGATGGAGGGAGTTTCTAGGAGCTATAACAAGTGTGATAGGGGTGAGTAGTCTACACTAGTTTGAAAATTTTGCCCGGCTGAGTTTTTGGCATCGAGCTTTCCTTCTGGTCTAGCAATGGGCATTCTGGTTATGCATCAATGATAGGGCTCGCAATGTGATTTAATGGTTATGTGCTTAAGATAATTTATTATTGATTTATTTGTGCCTTTGTAGGTGTTTATTGAAGAAGGAGAGAAATTTTGAGATACAAACTTTCACTGCACATGTCTCGGTATTTTGACCGTAACTCTCTTTACAGAACTCCAAATGAGATAATTCTTGAACCGTTGGAAATCTTTGAGAAACATCTACAACTTTTATGTTTACCATTTCACCTAGTTTAGCCAAAAAGGTGATAAAAAATCTTATCAAATTTGAAGCACTATAGTAGTCTTGGAGAGAAAAATTAAATTACGATTTTTGTAAATTAAATGGTTGAGGCCATAGCTGTAGTGGAGGTAGGCCGTGTGTTAGGAACTACGCTTTTTTGCTTAAGTATGCGATAGTCTATGAGGTGCTTGAGTGGATGCTTCCACATAAGCTAACCAATAACCTGTTTATATCTAAACAAACATCAATAATAACTGCAAATTAGATTAAGGCAACCCAACATCGAAAACATAAGCCATAATGAATGCCATAGACGCAACCACTAGAGCCACATAAAGAAAAAGTTTTATTAATATCGAAATATGTACAAAGGGACTAAGACATGTCATCATCAAGCCATAAGGGCAACCCTAGATGGTTTCCTACAAACATACCTTTACTAGTGAGGCAGCCGGACAATCTGCTGACTATTCACCCCTTATAAAGAGTTTACGAGATTTACAAGTATGTCACCAAGAACCGTAAGAAAATGTGAGATGAGGACATTCTTTCCTTAAAAGGTCTTCTCCTTAAAGACTTAACAAGCATTTACCAAGACGTCACCAAGTGCCATTACAATGTTTACAAGGAAGACATCTCCCTTGAGGGTGCAATGGACTTAGTCTTTTCGACAATTCTACCATGTCATAGCTTTATACAAAATTGGCTCATGACATTCTCTTCCACTCAATCTATAAACGTCCTCACTGACTAGTTGACTTGGAACTCTTCAATCTTTTACTTAAAGGAGCGAAGGTTGACTTCTTTCTCCCAAGTGATTTCATCTATCCTCAAGCCTTCCAATTTCACTAAGTACTCCTGTGTCAACCATCAGTTGATTATTGTCATTCTCTTTACAAAGTTCATCTAAACTCGGTGTTGCGATGGTGGCTTGATGGTGATGGTAGCTCTCATGGCTTGACTCCTACTTGCATCTACTGGATTTGCATGGAACGGCTTCAAGTTGTTAACATGAAACAATGGATGTACCTTCATCCATTTACAAGGATCAATCTTGTAGGAGGTCTTTCCCACCTTAGCCATAATCTATACGAGGCCTTCATACTTTCGCACTAGTTGTTTATCTTGCTTTCTTAAGAATTTGAGTTGTTTGAGTACCAAATTAACACAAGGTCTCCCACCTTAAAGTGTTGCTCTCTTCAACCTTTATCTGCCTACTTTTTCATGAGGTTGAAGGCTTTCTCTAAATAGGCTTGACTGATCTCAGTATACTATCTCTATTCCTTAGGATAGTTAAAGGCTCGAGGGCTCTTCTCGCTAGAAGAATCCACTAAGGTGTGGGGAAGTCTAGGTTGTTGCCTTGTGATTACTTCAAAAGGCGTTTTTTTTGTGGCGAAAGTTTTCTACAAATTGAAACATAATTGAGCCACATCTAATAGATTAGGGCAATTTTTTTTTATTTTTCTGTACAAAATGTCACAGATATTCTTCTAATAGCCTATTGTATTGTTCCGTTTAACCATCAGTTTATGGATGATAATTGAAGGAAATGTTGAGTTCTGGCCCCAATAGCTTGAAGAGAGCTTTTTCCAAAAGAAACTAGTAAACCTTAAATCCTTGTCATTGACAATGCGCTTAGGAACGTCCCAATATTTTACCACATGTATAAAAACTATACAAGCCATTTCTTCTGTGGAGCCAAACTTCTGTACTAGGATAAATGTCGTTGTCATGGTCCAAATCTGGGGGCCATGACCAGCTCAAGGGTGTCGATGGGAGTGACCCTTTAAACCCATGCAAGCCTAAGATGAACAAATAAATTAAATACTCAGAATCACCTTATGGGACTCATCACCATGGAACTGTATATCAAACATGCATAAACATATTATATAACATAGGAGTATGTCACATTAACCTGCACATTCACGTGCTTAAAATGCAGAAGCAACACATATCAAAATAACATATATAGGCCATCCTGTAGCAAATACAAAGTGTAGCCATTCCATGGCAAATTTCAAAGTATATGTCATTTAATACAAGACATATCCAAATATTATCCATGATAGTCAACATAAATGACCAAACCAAATAGGATCATTAGAGTACGACTCGGAACAAAAAAGCTGACACCTACTAGATGTTTTACTGAACACCTAACAATGTTGACTATGGAAGTAGCTCCTTCCAAAAGACAACAACTTCAAGCAATTACTGATCTGCAAAACAATTGCATCTTACATGTGTGAGTTATAATCAACTCCGCGAGCAGATACGGGGAGGGGGAACAAGCTAAATGGGAAAGTGTTTGTCAAAGATACTTTTAAAATAAATGCAAGTAATCCATTTCAAACAATATCAAAGTTTGCCTTTCAATTATAGCAAATATCCAAAGAGTTTGGGAATTCAATACCTGAACAAAATCAAACATCCCAAGGTGCGACTTATGAGCCAAGTAGGATCATGTGTTGAAAGAAAACTCTAATACCATTGTCTCGATGGATACAAACTCATTTAAAAAGATTTTATAAGGTTTCGTTGAAATCCCATTCTTAAGCCTTTAAAAGAAGAATAATGGTTTGTAAAACGTTTAAGTATTTCCAAGAAAACAATTTATAAGTATCTGGTCTAAAAGCTTTTGTAGAAGATGATGAGGAAAGCAAAGGTTTAGTTTCAAGGAAAATGAAATAATGTTGTTGTCTTTAGAAAATCCTTGAAGAAAATGAATGAATTTAAAAAATAACATAATTTGTATTACATTGAGTAAATCAAGTCTAAACACTAAAGTCGGAACAATTACCTAACCCAAAGATCAAGCCCAAGACAAATACCAGATCCAAATGTTAAAATCAAAACAAATAACAACTTAAGCACCATGATCGAAACAATTGCCAAATTCAAGGATCAAAGTTTAAACAAATAACAAAATCAAAATCCAAAATCAACAATATCAATTTCAAAGTCCAAAGTCGAAACAATTATTGAATTCAAATTCCATAGAGTCAAATATCATTACAAATAGAATGTGAAGCGCTAGATAGCATGGACAATCAAATCAAAGTGTGCCATAGCTCCAAAGTAGTCAAATAAATGATAGTCATTAACTGTATGCCAAAGGAGGTAGGATTGTGTCAACTACCAAATGAAACCAAATTAAAAGGGGTAGGACTCTTTTAACTACCCAATCAAAGCTAAGCATTGTGTACAATGGCTAGCGGCTACTGTCACTAGCTACAGGTCCATAACTCAAGTAGGCTTTACTAAAACATTTTGTGTTATGTTCCAAATATCCAAATATACTTTTCCAAATGAAAAGGTGAATCCATTCACCATCTAAGATCAAAGGGTTCAAAACAAAATGAAGTCAAAGTGTTCAAAATCCATTTGAAAAAAAAAAAAGATGAATTCAATCATATACACAAAAAAGTTTGAAGTAAAGACTAAATCAAAATCATCAATCTTAAAGACAATTTGACTCGGTGCTAGGGTTTATGCAAAAACAATCATTTTTCATTTCAAATTTTCAAATAATTAATCAAGCAATTATCCATAGACAATATCAATTTTTGAGGCATCAAACAATTGAAAGGCTTGTTCCCCTTACTCAAAACTAAATACATAATAACATATCTACATAGTATACATTGATTTCATAAACAAACTTGAAGCCATTGTTCACATCACAAAGTTTGTCAAAATATATTTTAATGCAAGTTTGTAAAATAATCATGCTTAATTATATTAAAATAATTAAAAACGCCGTATCTACCCATACCTTGAAGCGTGCCTTTTCCTCTTGGCATTTTTCATTGAAAGCTCAGCTTCTTCAACAAACTCAAATTACTCTAATAGCACCTAAAAATGAGGTTTAATCATCACTATTCTCAAAAACCCATAATAATTTTGGAATACCTAGAATACCTATTTCTAACTCTATTTAATCTTCACTTATTTTCAATAATTTCCATAAATCTTTCATCCAAACCTCATACCATGCAAATAAACAACTTATTTTACCTATTTTTGCTCCTTGGTGAGCTTCTAGTTAAGAAATCTAACCAAATCTTGAAAACCAAGAAAAATTTTTAACATTTTGAGAGAGAAAGCAAAAAACATCAAAACCAAGTTTTTAAGAGTGAAATCCTTACCTTTAGCACTTAGAATCCAAGATTTAATGATGGAGTTTGAAGGTCTTGAAGGATGTGAAATTTGAGAGAAAATGGATGGAAGAATAAGGAAAGGTGAGAAAAATGATTTATTTTTGAGTTTTAGGGCTTTTAAGCCCGTTTTATGCTGACAGGGTAGTATAGGATCTACTATGGAAGGTGTAATGTCACGACCCGAAACTCCCTATCGGGCCCGTGACAACCGCCGCGAGGCCTCGACAGACATTCTTCACCTCGAATGCCGATTGAAACCCTGCAAGGCTTAGCATCAACTTCCGCATCTCCCCGGTGAGCAACAGTTATTAAATCTCGCATTTCAAAAAAATCATAAGTCATTTTCAAATAAGAACAATAGAATATTATTTTCTGGCTCATAGGGGCATTTTCGTAATTTTTCTTCAAAAATCTCAAAACTTGCTAAAAATGTAGTAGGTAAGCAGAAAATATATATT